>NC_134831.1:88185742-88266610 GCF_004210375.1 Tachypleus tridentatus
AAAATGCAGCTAGTGGATTATGATATTCAAAAAAGGACTTAAAAAAGGCCCAAATTCCGCTATACTTGATTTAAAAGTTAGTTGACACTTTTCGAGAACTCGCCGAAAGTTTAATTGCACTCAAAAAGTTAAATTTGAATCATGATCTAATCTTTCTTAAGTTACATCACAACGTGTATTGGTTGATTGGGTTTACTGTAACTTTACTTTCAGGAATGCTAAATTATTATAAATTAAACATTCATTAAGATATTGCTGGAGTGTATTTGCAAAACAAGTTCTTTAGTCTTTTTACACCCTACCTTCTGGTGAAAAACGTACGGTTTTATTAATAGAATATCATATTAGCATAATCTATTTTCTTTCTGTCTCCCATGTCAGTAAATTAGTGTTTGACAATACTGTATCATTAGTCAACATATATTATTTTTCCAATTTTCTTCCAGATGATGGAGTATGTATGTTCCAAAATTCTTGAAACTGAATAAAAATATTTTGTTTTGTTAATTGCCATCTTTATTATTAAACTTTGTTTTCCACATCACGAGTCCATTGGCGAAATTAAGTAAGAGACTGTATGTGCTTGAGAAATGTGTTGGAGATTCTCTGAAAGACAAAAAATATGAAATCCATTATGTTCACACACCATAAATGATCCCAACTTTGGTTATCATTACTTAGAACACCTGTGTGTCTACACTTTTTTTTTCTCTTAAGTGTGCATGAAACCAATGACGTATTTAGTTTGGGGCAAGAGGGGACTTAATCCCAGGGCCCATGGTTTTAATGGGGGCTCATTGATAAATTTATTATATGTAAAATTACATGGGATGTAAGGCTCACAAAAATTATCATTTCCTGGGCCAACAAACCTTAAATCCGCTACCCAATGGTATCAGTGTCTTCAGATTCTCCCGTAGAATTTTATTTATTGTTTCAAATAAAGGAACATCTTTTCTGTTGTATTTTTATCTGTAACACACAAATATTATTTCTAATTCCAACATTCCAAAACATTGTGGTTTCAACGTTATCCTTTTGTCTTTATGGTATAAACCTACAACTAACCAATCCTTTGAGACGACGAAGCGTATAACTTCATAAACATAGATAATAAACAGTGTCAAATTTACTCGTAGGAGGGGTGAGTGATTTGTTACCGAGCACAGCAATACAATCAATATATGGATCAGTTTCAATTTGTTTCATAAAACGCATATAGCATCAATGTCTCCAGCGATATCCTTTGGCACATTCACATACTTACTTTATTTTGTGTAATCAATTAATATATAGTTGTATTATTAATGGTTGTGAGCAGTTAGACCATTTCCAATGTTTGCTGACGTGTGTTTAATACCTCATGTAAATACTTCATGACATGTTTATACGTAAAACAAATTAAATTACGCTACCTAGATTAAAATTATAGTATGATTTTATTTAGTTCTGGGCGTAAAAGACACACAATCATCATATAGCGAACTACTTACAAAACAAACAACATAATTACATTCAACTCTTATTTAGAGAGGCAGTATTTTTGCTATTAAAATAATAATACAGAAACCGTCTTACATTCTTATCCAAACTTGACGTAACTATTTGGAGTGAGTCTAGTTTTTTTTATCCACCTTGTGTTGAACATCTTTTAACTCTGGGATCGGTGTTATCAAACCTTTCCCATCGCAATACGACAAGACGTTTCTTTGCCGCGAGTTTAGCCATATTTTGTCTAACTGTTACTTCTGCAGTTCCTATGTGGGGTAGAAGGACCAAGTTTGGTAGAGTGGTGAGTCTGTGATCTTTTGGTATCGGTTCAGGAACCATGACATCCAAACCAGCAGCACGGATCTTTCCATGTTTTAAGGCATCGTATAAATCATCATGTTGGACGACTTTTCCTCTGCTCGTGTTGATAAATATAGCAGTAGATTTCATCAGGTTAAACTGCTTAGCAGTAAACAGTTCTGTTGTTTTGTCTGTCAGATTGCACGTACAAAGAACGAAGTCCGACTCCCTCAGAAGATCTTCAAATTCTACATAGCGGGCTCCCATACTTTCTACAGCATCAACAGGTTTGTGTATATCATGGTAGACAACTTTATTGACCTCAAATGATAAAATTCTTTCGGCAACAGCCTGACCGATTTTTCCCATGCCCACGATGCCCACAGTGGCATTTTTAAGTCCTACACCACACATCCAATAAGGCTCCTACTTATGTACCCACTCTCCATTTTTTATAGCGTTTGAAGCTTCAAACAGTCGTCTCCCAGTTATCAGCATAAGAGCTACTGTTAATTCGGCAACGCTATCAGTTGGTATCCCTGGTGTATTACTTACTAGGATGTCGCGTTTCCTGCATTCAGTAATATCAATATGGTCGTACCCGACAGAATTGGTCGCGATTACTTTCAGTTGCTGTCCAGCTGCATCAAGTACTTCACTGTCGATTATATCTGTTGTTGAACAGTAAATAATATCCTTTCCCTGAATACCCTTAATAAGCGCCTCACGTGGTATTGTTTGGGTTTTATAAAATTCAACATCACATACCTTCCTCAACATGTCGTTCACTTCCTGCGATATGTCAGGCCTAGTAACAAAAACTTTGTATTTTGTCATGGTGACTACGTTTTATCGTTAGCAGTGCTACACTATCCGTGTAATGCTCAGTGAAACTCAGTCACTCGCATAGCTCAAGTTACATTTTTAACCGATATTGACGGTAAGCGCCATCTCTGGATAAACACGTGCAAAAGGTTTGTTTGTGATTATTTGAGTTAACCCAAAAGTGTTGAATTTATAGAGCCATAATTTTCCTTTGTTGATAATAGTAACATAAAACTTAAGAATATGTTATTTAGCCAATAGGTCGCTGCATTTTTATTTTTCTTCATATCAGTGTTTCACATTCTAATGGTAACTGTTGAAGAAATGAAATATATATTTTCTTATTGAAAACGTACTTTAATATCAAGCCACACATTATCAAGTAATGTCCGATTTTAGGTTCAGAAAAAGAGAAAGGATTTCAAACACTTTTAATGTCATTTAATCAATAATGTATGTTTTTTATTATTAATTACCTGCCAACGATTCACAAACTGAATGCCACTTCTATAAAATTATTAGGGTTAGGAGGAAAAGAATGTAGAGAAGGTAGTTTTGACAATTTCATATGTTCCAAGCTCTTTTCCATCAAGATAGTTCTGCAAACTTCGGAATAGATGATAATCAGATGGGAAAAGGTCTGGAAAATAAGGAAGTTGTGGAAGTTTTTCCAGTCTAGCTCTTTAATCTTTGCAGATGTTGGGTATGGGGCCGTGCATTATCCTGGTGTTACATAACATCTTTACAACTGATCAAAGCAGGCCTCTTTTCTTTCAGTGCAAACTTTGAGCGCTCTAACTGTTGACAATAGAAGTCTGATGTAATCGTTACATTAGTAGCAGCAACAAAGTGGATAACACCAATACCCAACCGAAAGATTAACAAGACTTTCCTAGGGTGGTGGTCCATTTGGGCTGTGCTTTAGCCAGTTCACCTGCACGTAGCCATTGTCTGCGGCACTTAACATTTTTATAAAATATCAATTTTTTATCTCCAGTCACTAACCTGTCCAAAAAAGGTGAGTTACATTTACGAGAGTGCAGAAAAGTGCAAATGTCCACTCTTGCTCTAAGGTTGGCTTCTGTCAAATCATGGGTGACCCATTTGCCAAGTTTTGAAACGTTTTCTAGCTGCTGTAGATGACGGTGAACCAGAATGGTTTGAAATTAGCTTTTGTGCCAGTTCTTCAACAGTTACAGCACAGTCTTCATCAAGTGCAGCCAGCAGCAAGTCATCGTTAAACTATATAGGATGACCTGATCGTGGCGCATCACATAAACTGCAGTCACCTGATCTGAACTTCTGAAAACATATTCGACATCTTTCATTGAGAGATTCGCATCTTAAACACCTTGAATGTTTCGTGTAGTTTCTGCTGCACGGTTGTCTTTTAAATTCATAAAGCATTATATGCCTAATGTGCTCCTCAGACTCTATACTACATATTTCAGTCATTAAAGTCTTTTGCAAAGACAAAAATGACAATACACTTTCTGTATTACATTTTTGAAAATTACTTATGGGATGACCTGATAGTTTTTCCTTCTTTTTTGTTTAATTTCGCGCAAAGCTACACGAGGGCTATCTGCGCTAGCCGTCCCTAATTTAGCAGTGCAAGACTAAAGGGAAGGCAGCTAGTCATCACCACCCACCGCCAACTCTTGGGTTACTCTTTTACCAACGAATAGTGAGATTGACCGTCACATTATTTCGCCCCCGATGCTGAAAGGGCGAGCATATTTGGTGTGACGGAGATTCGAACCCACGATCCTCAGATTATGGGTCGAGCGTCTTAATCACCGAGCCAGGCCAGGACCCTTTATAGTTCAACAATACGTCTGTGAACTTAAAACCAATTTTGTTAACCGTTGTGCGTACAGGCAAAAATAGTCTATTGCAAACTTTCTACTTACCTACAAACAAACGCATCAAAACATATAAATTATGGTGAATTAGAACAAAGCGTACGGTGAAATTTTCTCGTCTCTCCAAAATGTAAATTGTATTAGGGTTTACATATAAAATATCTGTTTATCTACATTTTGTACTGATAAAGACCAAGATAAAATTTATTTTATGTTTTTTTTAAGCACAAAGCTGCAGAATGGGCTGTCTGTGCCGTGCCCACCACCGGTTTTTAGCGGTGTGAGCTCCAAGACTTACCGCTGGGCACAAGAAAGTCTGTGCTCTTTCTAACAAAAGTAAACAGAAACTGGTGCTTCTAAATAGTTTCTTTTATTCGATATTAGAACGGTAAAAATGTTTGATCAAGGTTTATATTTCAAAGATTACAATAAGTATGAGTGATATTTTAGTTACACAGTCCACCTTGAGGAATAAAATTCGGATTTTACCTTTAAAGGTTCGTATGCTTACTGCTGTGACTTACAACTTACTTTTATAAAGTTAATTACACTTCATACATCTGAGTTTACGATAGTGAAATACCATTAGCATTAATTTGTTGCAAAATGTTTTTAGATTTTATACATGACTCGTAATCTGAGGGTCGCGGATTCGAATCACCGTTGCACAAAACATGCTCGCCCTTTCATCCTTGGGGCATTATAATGTGACGGTCAATCCCATATTCGTTGGTAAAGAGTAGCCCAAGAGTTGGCAGTGGGTGGTGATGATAGCTGCCTTCCCTGTTGTCTTACACTGTTAAATTAGGGACGGCTAGCACAGATAGCTCGTGTAGCTTTGCGCGATATTCAAAAGAAAACTTTACACATACTGCTCGGATAATTAAACTAACGCTTTGTCTCTTTCGCCATCTATTGAGATTCCAAAACAATAATATTTTTGCCAAATTAATGTTGTTTGTAAGAGAAAAGTAAATGATTGTGTTATTTACGTTCATTCAAAAAAGTTTATTTAGTAATTCCTTATAAAGAAGAGTGTGAAATAACTTAATGTCTAGGTCCACACTTAGTTATGTAAACTTTAATATCACTAGATTTTATTTTTTCTGTAATTGGTGTTCATTGGTGTCCTCATACCAGTTTCATAGAATAACTCTCCAAGAATATAAGAACTGTATAATTTGTTACAGTCACTAAAGAGGTTGTATGTAAGATCCTGAGCTTGGAACCTTGTTGGTTAACTCTCTTGCTGTCAACGTATTATTATTATCTCATGCTGGTTGTCACATTGTTTTTGCGTGTTAGTACTGTAAATAGGGGTGCGTTACATAAAAAAATTATATCTTCATTACAAATGAGCATATAAACATCACATTTTCCTAGTTTGTTTGGAACATACATAGTTGGGTAATCAATCCTGTTCAAACATTTCCATTTCTTCCACTGTTTCCCACTGAGATCCTGTTCTGAAATGGTCGATGGTTAGGGTTCAGGCAGAGATTGGGACTGTACTTGGGGTGGAATTCCTGAACTGTTTCCTGCCCTTCCCGTGATTTTCACCAACCTTCCCCTTGTAGTGGAACAACGCCCCTCGTGGTTTTAACTGTCTCTACTATGTTGGTTTCTTTCAATTTGCTTTGTGTGCTTAATTTACTTTCTTCACCATTGTTTTCCGAGTCTTCTGAGCTATCATACTCAAAGCAGTCACTGCTTGAGTCTGAATCTTGCTGAGTTATTTACAAAACTTGAGCTGCAGTGAATGATGAACACCTACACGAAGCCATCTTGGAAACTTTGTTGACAACATTCTTCCCTTTTTCTGCATCCCGGAAACAATACTAATCACGTGATCAGGTTCATGAATAAGTAAATATTCCAAGATAAACATCTAAGGCTTATTAAGTGGAAGCTATGCATTTGCCCTAAAGTGCTGTTACCTAATGAATAAAAAAGACAATATAAAAATTTGACGATTGTCGCAAATGTCACAAAGTCGTAGGATCGACTGCAGTCGGACTTGCAGTGAAAGAGTTAATGACTGAAGTTGTTTTTCTGATTTTCTATTGTTATATGTTTGAATAAACATAATACATGACAGTCTCTCAAACATATACATTAATCGATAATCCACAGGTAACACACCGTTTAAAACAGAAATTTACATAAACCGCCAACCAACATAATACGGTAGCCACTGTTAATCTCGCTGAGATGTCACAACAAATACCTTACTGAAATCAAAGTTGTTAACTGTTAATGTAGTGGCTTCATATCAAATACCCTAATGAAATCAAAGTTGTTAACTGTTCATTTAGCGGTGTCATAACAAATACCCTAAAGAAGCCATAGTTACAACGGTAACACGTACAATTGAAGAAAGATACTTAAGTTATGCAAGAATAACAAATATTGTATGAAAGCAGAATACTTCAGTTATACTATGCAAGATAATCAATTATGCATTTTAAACAAATACTAAAGCATTTTACGCTGAACAGTGTTTCAAAATTTCAGTTAGCATTGGACTTTTGATACTTGTTAGCACAATGTTATTAGCAACCCCATTATGTCTTACAGATACAATTTTCTTGGCTGTGGAAATTCATTACAATTACACCTCCATGTCAAACCTGTGTTATAGTTATTAGTAACAAGTATTCTGGTTCATTCATGAAGTAAGCAACAATTAAGTATAACATTAAACCAATCTTTAAGTACAGTTTTACCAAAACATTCTCTAATTGAAATTGATACTCAAGACTCTACAATTTGATCTTTAGCTATATTTAACTGTTGTGAAATGTATCTATTGTGTGATTGGAAAAAAAAAAAACTGAGCCAGGCTAGCACAGATACTAATGTACATTTCTGTATTTTTGAACTTTACACCATCACTGACATCATTGTTAGATATGACTGGACATGCACTGGACATCAGCAGCTGAACTTATCAGAAGAAAACAAATATCACTACACATTGTAGAAAATGTAGGTGAGGAAGTGGTAATTGTTTATGTTTACAAAATGTCTTTATGGATTTTGTATAAAGTAGCAGCTTATAAGTCACTTACTTTAAGTGTAAACCAAACCTTACTCAAAGATAAACAATCATTAACAGTATTTTGTATTTATGGCAAAGCTACTGAAACTACCTGCACAATCTTTAATTTTGAGCTACTTATCAGAAAAGATAGCAAACCACTACTTCTCCCACCTCCTGTGCTAAGGGATTGACTGCTTCTTTGTAACACACCCACAGCTTAAAGAACAGGAGACACTTGTGGTATTGTAATGGATTTCATTTGATTGAAACACAGGAAGAAAGATTACTAGTAACTTGTAGTATAAGTTATTACATACTCATGTAGAAAGTAAACTAAATATACATCCTTATGCATACATGAAGTCAGACAGATGCTTCAGATATTTTGTCACTTCTGGATTATGATAACTAATTAAACACCCTTGAAAGAGGTACAGATAGTCCTGAAGTACATTCCTATCTTGGTGTCTTCTTGTGTCTGTTAACCAGTTTGAAGGATTATTAACAGTTTCACTTTATTTATTTTCACCATGAAACTTCAGTTCTCTTCTTTAACTCTGTCAGAATGCAAAATATGTTCCAAAGTGATGCACTTGTTTCAAAGTTCCTGTAAAATTAAATAAATTGAAAGACAAAGTAAGTGAATAATTCTATATCCAGAGTTATTCTAAAACAAAACAATCCCATCAAAGATAGGAATAATGAAATTACTGAGACTTTAAATAAAACATAAACCATGAAGCTATAAGCTGAACAGATAAAATGGTCCCAGAAATATCAGTTTTGTTACAAGTTACTTTTATTATGCTGAAAATATGTTCTGAAGTATATGTTACTTGTAACAAGAAATTATGTTATGTAGCTACCAAATAATGCTTAATAACTAAACAACTACATATTATTTGAAATTTCATTCTTAATTAAGACTATAACTGCTTTATTAAAACCAGTATTTGAAAAACAGTCTTGTATTTGGGTATCACTTAGTTTAGTGCTGCTGTTATTTGTTGCCATGAGATAGTCTTCTTTGACAAAAATGCATCTACTGAGATTATTTGTTTTGTACTTACAAAGAGTGTTAAACTTTAACTGTATCTTATGAGGCTTACACTTGTATAATTCAAATGATCAAATAAAGGACTTAAAATGTTTTCCTTAACTTATGTAAGAAGGTACTAGTGTTACTATCAGAAAAGTTAACTGTGGCTAGTGTAAAGAAATTGAGTTGTGATGGGAAAGTAACATAATTTTCCTTCCAGGATAAATTTATAAAGGCACACAAAAAAGGTGGAACAAGTGTGTAAAATGTAGACAATTTTTTATGCTGCTTTCAAGAATGTTCACAAAAAAAGTGGAACAAGTGCGTGAACGCATGTGACAATTCTTATACACTACTTTCAAGGTTCACAAAAAAAGGTGGAACAAGTGCTTGAACGTGTAGACATTCTTATACACTACTTTCAAGAAGGTTCACAAAAAAGGTGGAACAAGTATGCGAACGTGACAATTTATACACTACTTTCAAGAAGGTTCACAAAAAAGGTGGAACAAGTATGTGAATGTGTAGACAATTCTTATACACTACTTTCAAGAAGGTTCATAAGAAAATGGTGGAACAAGAACGTAGTAGACAATTTTTCTTATACACTACTTTCAAGAAGTCTACAAAAAAGGTGGAAGAAGTGTGTGAACATGTAGACAATTCTTATACACTACTTTCAAGAAGGTTCACAAAAAGGTGGAACAAGTGCGTGAATGTGTAGACACTATACACTACTTTCAAGAAGGTTCATAAAAACAGGTGGAACATGAACGTGTAGACATTCTTATACACTACTTTCAAGAAGGTTCATAAAAAGGTGGAACAAGAAGGCGGAACGTAGACAATTCTTATACACTACTTTCAAGAAGGTTCACAAAAAAGGTGGAACAAGTGAACGCGGTAGACAATTCTATACACTACTTTCAAGAAGGTTGGCAAAAACAGGTGGAACAAGTGTTGAACGTAGACAATTCTTATACACTACTTTCAAGAAGGTTCATAAAAAAATGTGGAACAAGTGCGTGAACGTGTAGACAATTCTTATACACTACTTTCAAGAAGGTTCATAAAAAAAGGTGGAACAAGTGCAAACAATTTTACAATAAAACACTGTTTCATACAAGGAAATGAAATGTGTACCTATGTTTAACCAGTTCAAACATCTTTTGAAAGAAGAAAATACTGATGAGAGAATTATTAAAAGTCACTTATGTGGATGAACCATGTATTTTGAAAATGGAAAAACCAGGAGTAAACAGCACATTCTCTTTAAACAAAAAGCAACTGGAAACAGAGTTTATTAAATGTTTTGATTTTTTAAAATATTCAATAGAATAGTATACAAGGGAAAAAATTCAAAGAATTCAAGTCTACCGATATATTACGATAACCTTCCAACTACTCCTGAAGAGAATGATGCATCTAGAAATTTTGTTTTCCATGACAGTAACTTCTACAAGAAAATGAAGACAAAGAACCTGCCTCCCACTAGTACAGAGGATTTACAATGCTAAATTAGTTCGATTCTCTCTCGGTGGCTCAGCAGATAGCTCGATGTATTTTGCTAAAAAAGAAAACACACATGCAAAGAACCTTCCAATAGTATGTTGAATGAAATCTGTGTCAAGAATTTTACAGGAGAAGAATGTAAAGCTGTACACAAAGTAATTCTATTTTATTATTGGTAAGTCATCTAATTATTAGATTCAAAGAGGTCTGGGAACTAGAAGGTTACAGAATAAGGATGTACAGTCGTTTTTCCAAAACACAGTTTTACTTATCCACAGAAAACAAAACAAAAACAACAATAATAAAAAACATGTAATTCACCACCTAATGTCAATAATAATAACTTAGAGAATGTGATGAAATGTGGTATTTTACCAGTTTTATATTGAGTAACTGGCAGAATAACAGAGGTTCACCAGGTAATGTACTGTAGAGCAAAATTCTAAATTCTCTAACCTGACTGAAGTTGAAGCAAAGAGAGAGATTGGCTTCAAGTAAAATCTTTATCTCAAAACAACAGTCAAAGACAACAAGTGCACTTAGGTGCCTTTACTGGAAAGCTTAAATATCAATTATATTTGTAGCAAAATATAATCATATCTGTGATCATTACTGATGGTACAGACAAAAAAAAACAACAACATGGAAGCATATATGAAAAATATTGCCATTCTTTTTAGGGTTAACATTACTGTATAAAAGTACAACATGAATACCAATACAAAGGAACACCTTTATACATAAACTATATTAATAAATATAATCAAACATCAAGCACACCTCTACATTCCTACACTCAATTACACAACCCCTTCAAACATGTGGTCATCTATCGGTCAGTTACCTCTTTCTTTCTTTGTGAACCTGACAGAGACAGAAGAAGGTCAAAACGTTGTTTGCCCCTCTACATAAAAATCTTCTCAACCCATACCAGCCGTTTTAAAATATATAAAAAATACATCATGTTTTACTTGAAAGGAATTTTTCCTAAAATCACCAATGATTGTTGTCTTAAATTAAAACTACACAAATAACATATTGAAAAAAGTTTTAAAAATGTATATTAAACAAGGTTGTAGGAAATGTTTCAACACCCAGACAAACAGTAAGTTTTAGCGTTATTAACTGAAGACAGGGCCCAACATGGCCAGGTGGGTTAAGCATGCTCGACTTGTAACCTGAGGGTCGCAGGTTTGAATCCCAGTTGCACCAAATATGCTCACCCTTTCAGCTATGGGAGCATTATAAAGTGATGGTCAATCCCACTATTCTTTGGTAAAAAGAGTAGCCCTAAAAGTTTGCAGTGGGTGATGATGACTAGCTGCCTTCCCTCTAGTCTTATACTGCTAAATTAGGGACGGCTAGCACAGGTAGTCCTTGAGTAGCTTTGTGCAAAATTCAAAACAGACAAATTGAAGACAGAACAGAATGACAGAAAGTTGCAGGCCTGTTACCTTAGGTATAAATATGTAAGTTTCAATACTTTATAAAAAAAAAAAGACAAAAATGATCTTGAATGTCATTTTCATTATCTTAATGATTTTCACGAGTTCAGTATTTATTAAGAAAAGAAGTTGCATTGTTTTATTTTAAGAATACGACACTTAGAAAATCTACAGAAATGTACTGTTACTTCATGCACTTGACTACTGTGAATATAAATTAATAGAGCTTATTTTCGTTCAGTGAAGTTTCCTTGCTGTTATGTTTTAGATCTGTAGAAAACAAATGTGGTATGTATAAGTTAACAACAGGACAACACAAGGGTATCAAACAACAACAAATGATGACTTACAATATCTAGAGAGGTCATCTCTTACTATGTACTGATCTATGAGACTGGAACCTCTTTGTACCATCTGCAGCTTTGTCAATATCCTAAACAGATCAAAATCTTATGTTATCTAGATTCTAATCTCTTAATGCAAAAGACCTGTTATAAACGTAACAATACAGAAATATCTAAATTATAAAACAATAAACAAAGTCCCTTTGTGAACATGACATGGAGAAAAAGCTACACAAGAGAAATAAAGTAATTTATTTGACAAAAATTTGATGATAAGTCCACTAACTTCTTTATAAAGTACTTGTGTTGATAGAAACTTGATTATAAATCCATTAACTTCTTTATAAAGTACTTGTGTTGATATAAATTTGATTATAAATCCATTAACTTCTTTTATAAAGTACTTGTGTTGATATAAACTTGATGATAACCATTAACTTTATAAAGTACTTGTGTTGATATAAATTTGATTATAAACCATTAACTTCTTTCATAAAGTACTTGTGTTGATATAAACTTGATGATAACCATTAACTTCTTTATAAAGTACTTGTGTTGATATAAACTTGATGATAAATCCATTAACCTCTTTATAAAGTACTTGTTGATATAAACTTGATGTATAACCATTAACTTTTATAAAGTATCTGTATTGATATAAACTTGATGATAAATCCATTAACTTATTTATAAAGTATCTGTGTTGATATGAACTTGATTATAAATCCATTAACTTCTTTATAAAGTACTTGTGTTGGTAAAATCTTGATAAATCCATTAACTTCTTTATAAAGTATCTATGTTGATATAAACTTGATTATAAATCCATTAACTTCTTTATAAAGTACCTGTGTTGGTAAAATCTTGATAAATCCATTAACTTGTTTATAAAGTACTTGTGTTGATATAAACTTGATGATAAATCCATTAACTTCTTTATAAAGTACTTGTGTTGGTAAAATCTTGATAAATCTCTTAACTTTATCTACTATCCTGAAGTCTACAGGTAAAATGTCCATCTGAACAGTCACTAGAAGAAGCTGATGGGTATGGTTAGCAAACTTCAGTTTGGAAGGAGCTAAAAGAAGCCAATAATCCATATAATGGCTCAATCACAACTCCAAAGCATGAAGACAGTGAATAAAAGCTCTGACCTCTTGACAAAAAACATAAGGGGCAGAAGCAAGCTTGAAGAGAAGGGAACAAAACACCATGTGATGGACGAACTGAAGATACTGATGAGACCATGGGGATATAGGGATGTGGAGATAAACACTAGTGACATCAATACCTGTCATTCATAAGCCCAGAGAAAATGCCCACTTTCAGGTAAGAAACAGTAAAATGGGACAGTTGAACAAAGTAACTGAGGAAAGACGAATTGATGATAGGCTTCCAGTCCTGGTTTTCTTAAGAACAACAAAGAGTCTTGAATAAAACTAGGTGAAAGATATATAACAGATTCAATGTCCTGCTGAGATAATAGTTTCTGAACCACCTCCAACAGACACTGGCTTGGTCATGAGATTCCAATATGGAGTAAAGAAAATGGGTATAGGAGACACTGGAGGAAGGAAAAAAATGGGATTATGAATCCTTCCAATAAAACTTGAAGACCTTAATGTTCCATGTTGAAAGGATGCCAGTAATGAAGAAAATTGGTAAGCCAAGCTCTCACCAGATTAGAATCCACCAGGTGATGTGATGTGCATTGTCAATGAATACGATGAGATGAGGACCTCAAAAAGAAGAAACAAGTAAGAGTTGGGAAAAAGTGGGAGGAGAAATGGTAATAGGTGCTGTACTTGGCTCTG
This sequence comes from Tachypleus tridentatus, assembly GCF_004210375.1. NCBI lineage: Eukaryota > Metazoa > Arthropoda > Merostomata > Xiphosura > Limulidae > Tachypleus > Tachypleus tridentatus. The sequence continues at coordinate 88,199,421 of NC_134831.1, forward strand.
ACTGAGATATAACAGATTGTTGTTGTACTGCTGCAGTTCATGATTCAAAAAGACTCGGAGATTGTGTCCAGTATGTATTACCACAGAAGTGGGCCATATGTAAACACCTAAGATAAGATGATGGTAAACATGTATGAGTTAACGTTGCATCACAGTCTAGACGGTCCCAACAACAGAGAAACTACGTATGCAGAGCCAGAGCCAAAGACATGAAATAAGCCAACATAGAATAAAGAAGGGACAGAATATCCCCCAAAATCCCTCAGGGTTTTGATGAAAAGCTTAAGAGAGGATATGGGTGGTAGAGAGATAATGTAAAAAAGTTGTGAAGGTAGAACAAAGGCAGGAAAGTTGGGCATGTGTAAATTAATAAAACAATCTGTACTGAATTGTGAAACATACTGAAACAAATGCATACTAATGTAATGAACAAATTTTATTACATACAAAGTACAAACAATTAACAAATATATCAGAATATATACTATAAATTAGGTGTATATCATCTCTGTAATTCATTAACTAAATAATATTACAAATGGAAGCATAATTAAAAACTGGCTGATAGTATAGTAAGCAATACTGTTAAGATTAAAAAGAATCAATTTTGATGTACTGTACCACTTGAAAAGCAGCAAAGAAAACTAGGTTTAAAACAAGTTGTTCCTATGACAACACAGTTGAATAAGAATATGGACATCTAATTCATAAAAAAAATATGGCAGTAATGCAACATGTTTTCCTGTGTGTTGTGTATGTTTTTTTAAGTATAACAAGATCATATGGGCTTTTTTATAGAAATATTTCTTGCACAATATTTTAACATTGTCTGCTCAACACATGCATACTTTACATAATAATTTCTGTTGTTTAAATGGTTTTATGCTGTATTTATGTGTGTGTGTATATGTTTATATTCTCTATGAATTCTACACACTATATGTTAGTGTAGTACTGTCTTATTAGTAAAGAAAACAAACATTAATGGACTAAAAAGTATACAATAACAAACAGATGTTCTGATACATGAACATAGCAATAAGGGTGTTTACCTCTTCTGGTTTAAACCACTGAGATAACAAAAACAATAAATGTTCTGCTACAAGTAGTAGAGCAAAAAAAAAGTCCTCCAACTGCACCAATTTGTCGATATCTGTGGAAGAGGGAAGAAATAATAGTTTTTATACCAACGTAAATTTAACGTCAGATAACAATAAAATAGAAACACTATTTTTTCGATTATATAAAACCTTATAGGCTAATGCTAGTAAAAATTGGTCCTTAACTTGTGGAAATATACATTACTTGGTGTGTTTTGATACAAAATAGTTGAAATCAACTTAATTATAAAAACAACAACATTTAACCTACAGAGTAAACTAATAAATACATTTCATACCATTCTAACCAACAACATCTTTTTCAGTATCATAATAATTTTGGAAACTATCCAAATAACAAGACACGGGATTCTTATTCCCCTTTATTATTATACTGGAACATGAGTTGCTTGTAACTGTTTACTATCCAACTGGTACATTAGTTGCTTGTAACTGTTTACTATCCAACTGGTACATGAGTTGCTTGTAACTGTTTACTATTGAACTGGAACATGAGCTGTTTGTGTAACTGTTTACTATTCAACTGGAACATGAGCTGTTTGTGTAACTGTTTACTATTCAACTGGAACATGAGCTGTTTGTGTAACTGTTTACTATTCAACTGGAACATGAGCTGTTTGTGTAACTGTTTCCTATTCAACTGGAACACGAGCTGTTTGTGTAACTGTTTAATATTCAACTGGTACATGAGCTGCTTGTGTAACTGTTTACTATTCAACTGGTACATGAACTGTTTGTAACTCTCTATTTATTCAATCATAAGATGAGAAAATATGAATAGAATGTGCTCTGATGAATCATTTATTTCACACCTCTTCAACAATAATGACTGACTGGTGACAAAACAGAAGGTGTTAGAACTTTACTTTTAAAGGAACCAATACCTAAAATTGTGCACAGTCGAATACAGTATGAAACTTACAATTTATTTACTTCTGGTAAATAAATAACTATAATACAAAAGTTATTTATTGTAATAACCAGTACTGTAGTGATGTTCAGTATGATAAATATGGGAAGGTATTTTTATTCCAATAGTATCACATTGCTTTGTACAAATAACAATAGTGTAAGCACAGAGGAAGGTGATTGTATAATGCTAAAGGTACTGAAAAATGTTCAGTATAATTCATAAAAAGTATTTGACATGTTTATTTATTATATTTTCAAGCTGGACAAATCTTAGCTGCACTCTCTAGAAATATGAAGAACAGTTTCTATTAGAAGGAGCACATACCAGTTAAGTTTAGTACCAAGACTGTGCACAGGGTCTTGTATGATTTTGTTGTACACTACTTCAGTACGAGATGCAATATCCTTCCACAGGTATGCTTCTTTACTTTTCTGATGAGCGACCCATGGAAGTACAACTTTTCCAACTTTTCGATCATGTATAGTTTGGTTAAGACCTGCCACGTTACCTAATTTACAGAAAACAAATTTTAAAGTTAAGATACTCAACTAGGCTACAACAATCTCTAGTTCAGATGTAACTTTAGGCTTAGTTATACAAAACAACACTGATGTGAAATATACAATGTTTCATTTTAATAATATAATACTGATTTCCTTTTAAAGCTTGCTCTATCCTCTCAAACTTTATTTGGAGTATTATGTTACAGTATGAAAGGGAAAAACGTTTTGTTGAAAAAAATGAATTTTGTGTTGCTGTTAGGCCTTTGTGTTAAGCCTTGTTTGCACTAGTTCATATTAGCTTAAGTGACTGCTTGAATTGGTAAAGAAAACTGCTAAAAATATTTAGAAAACAGTGAATACAAACAGGATTTAAAATTATTACATGTATCAAATGAAACCTTTAGGTTTAAAAATCTTCAAAAAAATTGGTTTCTTTAAAACTTGAGTTATTTTTATTGTATTCCAGTGATAGAAAACTGTGAAGCTGTGTATATTAATTTTGAAATTAAGGACAACAATATAGTTTTGTAAAATAGTATAGGAAAATTTTAAGACAGTGTAAGAGGACAAAAAAGAGAAAATAAAATGTATCACAACAAATATTTTCCACATTTCAAAGCTGTAAGTTCATATAAATATCACATACACAAAACATTTTCTTCGCAGATGCTACCTGTGGAAAGAAATTCTGCAGTTTCAAACCACTTCATCCAATGGCTTTCTTTTTTAAACAATTCAATGTAGCAAACCACACAATGGTTGCACAGGTTTGATGTACCTGGGTATTACATAGTTAAATATAACTTTGAGGTAATCTAGCAATCTGTATTTCAGTTTGGCCTAATAAGGTGTGTAGAACCAAAGGTTTTTACAATGCAAGTTCACTAATGTTGGCCACTCTCATTTTTGATTTTCAAAAATATATATAGATACAGATGTACTAGTCAAGTGTTTTCCAATATGTATAGATACAGATGTACTCATCAAGTATTTTCCAATATGTATAGATACAGATGTACTAGTCAAGTATTTTCCAATATGTATAGATACAGATGTACTAGTCAAGTATTTTCCAAACTTTTGTCATCACTCTTATGTACTAAACATGATTTCATGTGCCACCTTTTTTTTAGATTTGGGAAAGTTATTTGATTAGATATAATACACATATACATATTTAAACATATGTATTGTTGTAACTAATTATTATTTTCATTAATAAAAAAAATATATAAACACTTAACTATGCATTATTGTACCTCTTCACAGATCATTTATGCCTCCCTGAGATGAGGGTGGAGTGCCCCACGCTACGGGAAATATTGTACTAGCTGATATGGATGCTATGAAAATGAAACAGACAGTATAGTTTGTTCACCACATGTTTAGTTTTATAACTCTTTAGTCCTGCAGGGCAAAACAAGTAATGGATTTCATGGAAAGTTAGTTTATCTTGCATCCTTTATTTACAGAAATGTTAAGGTGTTTTTGAGCACCTATTCTAAACCACCAAACACTCATGTTAATCTTTGATACTTACTCAGTTTTTTAGAGGTTTACGATCATTTTGTATCATCTGATTTACTTCTGAATACAAAAGCTAATTATGAGTGAGAAAAAACACTTACCAGCTACACTAGGTTCTGTCAACCACACCAGGTCTGGTGGTAAAACCTCAGGTTCTCCCCCCACTTTAGTACTTACAACCTGCAAACTAGACACAAAACTAAATAATAATCAGTGATGTCGAGATACCCACTTGTTGAGAAATTTATATGCAAAAACGGCTCGTTTGGGTTGAGAAAATATTTTACATAGAAGAGCGAACAACGTTCACATATATCGTTTCTTTTGCATATAAAAACTTTGTTTGGTTTCAGTTTTAAGTGTAAAAAGGTTTTTGTTATAGTTTTACGTGTAAAACGTTGTTTGGTTTTTGTTGGAATTTCGCACAAAGCTACTCGAGGGCTATCTGTGCTAGCCGTCCCCAATTGAACAGTGTAAGACTAGAGGGAAGGCAGCTAGTCATCACCACCCACCACCAACTCTTGGGCTACACTTTTACCAACGAATAGTTGGATTGACCGTCACATTATACACCCCGACGGCTGGGAGGGCGAGCATGTTTAGCGCGACGCCGGCGCGAACCCGCGACCCTCGGATTACGAGTCGCACGCCTTGTGCGCTCGGCCATGCCAGGGCGTGTTTGGTTTTAGTTTTAACGGTAAACAATTTTGGTGAGCAGACACAGATAGTCCGTTTTGAAGTTTTCTGATAAAAAACCAACGAAAACAACGTGGAGTGAAATTCTCGATAATTGCAGCAACTAAATTAAAATATACATCACGCAATTTATCATTCTCACAAGTATAGTTGTTAGTACCAAAGTTTATTTATTTCAATTTCTTTTTAGTTTGATTATTTTTGAAATTCTCAAATTTCTAATAACGCTTGTTAGTAATTGTTTACATTTTGTTCTGTTTAGTACTGCAGACATATACTTTCTGCAGAGTTTTCCCCGAAGTAAAGTTGTAAATATTTTGATATGCATAAGATAAACATTACCTTCCCTTTTCACTTATTAGAAATCAATTTATAGAGTCAATCAGTTTGCTCAGAATTTGGATATTTCAATAAAAGTGTTGTTCGAAAACGTATTTGAATTGATATCCACTAAATTTATATAGCCCAGTTATCGGTAGTTTCATTGTATTAATTTCCAGGAGGTAATTTCTATATAATGATAACTAACATCAACCTATTCTGATTCTTGTTATTTTTAGAAAGAAACAAAGCCGAATGTTTTTACCACTAGGAAGGACATTCAAAATAGTAATGCCTCAAGTAAAATAACAAACATTATCACAAGTCTTGAAGGATCACATTCACAATATTTTATACCAACACAGCCTCATTATTATCAGCCAATAATCTCATACATATCGGAAACTCTGTTAACTGCAGACGTCACAGCAAATTTACGAAATATAAATCAATGAGACCTCTTTACTTCAAAGAACTGCGGGCCCGGCATGGCCTAGCGCGTAAGGCGTGCGACTCGTAATCCGAGGGTCGCGGGTTCGTGCCCGCGTCGCGCTGAACATGCTCGCCCTCCCAGCCGTGGGGGTGTATAATGTTACGGTCAATCCCACTATTCATTAGTAAAGAGTAGCCCAAGAGTTGGCGGTGGGTGGTGATCACTAGCTGCCTTCCCTCTAGTCTTACACTGCTAAATTAGGGACGGCTAGCACAGATAGCCCTCGAGTAGCTTTGTGCGAAATTTCCAAACAAACAAAATCAAAGAACTGCGAGATTTGTTTAACGAAAGGAAATCGTCAGAGTCAGAGGGTTCTGAGGATTAGAGTAGATAGACAAATTGAGAAACGTAAGCTCCTGAAACATATTTAGATCTACAAGAATTTTTTGACCAGTGTTTAACTGAATTAGAAAGCCAGATGAAAGACAACAGCAGAAGAACTTCGATGATCGGACGATTTTCTTCACTAATAAGAGACAGTGAAACTCGATTTATGTTTTTTTGTCCCGAATTTTCACAAACTTCACATCGATAAAAAAAATCTATGTAAATAGAAAATAAAAAGTAATAAAGTATTTAAAAATTGCCTGTTTTATCGCTTTAAAAATCCGTGTTTGTTTCAAAGAAAATAATGATTTATTACAGAAGATTTATAAATTATAACTTCACTGTAGACACACAAGTTGGGGAAAGAATGATTTCAAATTAGCAATTAATATTTTTTGATAAACAAAACTGTTTAGTTTAAGAGTTATTATTCAATTTATTTGGTGAGTTAATATTTAATGATTAAAAAAAAATAGCAAGAGTGTTGAAAGTGATTATTTAAGTTTGGTTGTGTTACGTGGCAAACAAACAAACTTACCACGTTGATAGCCCTCGAGTAGCTTTGTGCTAGCCGTCCCTAATTTAGTTGTGTAAAGCGAGAGGGAAGGCAGCTAGCCATCACCACCCACCGCCAACTCTTGGGCTACTCTTTTACCAACGAATAGTGGGATTGACCGTTAAATTATAACGCCCACATAGCTGAAAGGTCGACCCTCGGATTACGAGTCGCACGCCTTACGCGCTTGGCCATGCCAGGCCTTCAAACATCGAACACCGCCCTCTACTTCCGACACTCAGTTACACAACCCCTTCCAAACATGTGGTCAGCTTCCGGTCAGTTACTTCTTTCTTTGTGAACCTGACGATGACCAAAGAAGGTCGAAACGTTGTTCGCTCTTCTGTATAAAATATTTTCTCAACCAGGCTATTAGCCCACATTTAGAATCTAAACTTGTTTTCAAGCATTGTAAGTCCGCAGACATACCACCGTGCTGCTGGGAAGACTGGTTTCCTCAATGAACAAGTCTAGTATGATAAACTATGCCACAAGAAGCAACCAAAACACTTGTGAATTTTTGTTCCAAACAAATTGATGTCAAAGAATCATTTTACATGTACTGGAGTGTATTGCATGATAACAGTGGAGTCATAAATTAGTTATAAAACACGAAGTACAAGTTCATGACAGGAATAATAAACTTTCTTCCACTTTCACCATTATACTTAACTAAATGTTTTCAAACGAAACTTACTGGCTTATATCAACTTACTTTAGTTGAAAAGAAAATCTCTATAAGGTCCGGCATGGTCAGGTGGGTTAAAGCGTTCGACTCGTAAACCACGGGTTCGAATTCCCGTCGCACCAAATATACTAACCCTTACAGCCGTGTGGGCGTTATAAAGTGACAGTCAATCCCGCTATTCGTTGGTAAAAGAGTAACCCAAGAGTTGGTGGTGGATGGTGATGACTAGCTGTCTTCCCTCTACTCTTACACTGCACAATTACTGACGGCTAGCGCAGATAGCCCTCGAATAGCTTTGCGCAAAATTTATAAACAAACAAAACTTCTACGTCCTTCAATTCACGTTTTGTTGAAACAAATAAGTAGAAGAAAATGAGAAAAAAAAATAAAAATACAAAATCCCATGTATGGTATTATACCCAGGCGTATTATATGCCACTAGGGGAGTTACTTAACATTAAGAAAATCATTTGTTTTAAACATTTATGCCAGGCCAGACCATGAGATTAATAAACCTGATAATAAACCTCACTCGTGTATCACCTGTTGTGGTGGACACAGAAGACCAGATTTCCTACCCTTGTGATAACGTTTGTCCATAGTTCTTGTCTATTCGACAGTCTCTCTCGTACCTTCTAAGCCTGATATATATACACCTACCCCACAGAAGAGCTTCGTGATGTGTTTACTGGCGCCGCCTACCTGCAGCTGAGGGAATTCGTTCCAAATCTGTATTCTCAACAACACGATTGTTTAAAATAGTTTCTATATAATGGTGCTTATGGACATTTTGCTTGTATATTGTTGCTGTATTTTTGAAAATATGAGAGTCAAAATTCTTATTTCAAAACATGAAAAGCTACTGAGAACTAAATGTTATTCGCTCCATGGGGAATCGAATTTTGGAATGTAGCGTTGTAAGTCCGGACACTTACTGCCAATTCATCGCAGTGATCATAGAAAGAACATCTATGGTACTTAAATAAGGTACCTGTGAAGTTATGATTCTGACCAAAAATATGGTTTAAGGTTTCTAATATCAAACAGTTTCTCTTTCTGACGAAACAATTTTAAACCGATTTCTCTGACATTTCAACTGCTTTTAATCGTTGTTCGATATTTAAAGACACGTATGAACAAACCTACAGAGGGTCAAACACATTATACTAAAACGAGTTTCACACCTCAGAGTTAAACTTTAGAAATTATATCACAAACAATTCTAGTTCAGTCCCTAAAGGGGCACTTGGCATATTGTCCATTGTGATGATTCACTCCTAACTACAACTAGGCTCCAAGACCTTTATTCTGAGACGCATATCAACAATACAATAAAATATACTTTGGCGTGGAGGTCGCACCAACTAAAACGAGAAATCTATAACCCAGAAATTCATGTTAACACGTGAATATATTATAGTGGTATTATTATTGTTACTATTGTAGGACTTTCTTTGATCTACGTGTTTTCAGAACATCAGGAATATATATATATATTTGTGTTTACAGTTAATGTTATACATAGTCTATTTTAAATCACTTTGCACGAAATTTCGTTTTGGATGAAATACTGTCTGCTGTGTCTACTGTGGGGATTAGGATTCCGGATTTTAGCGTTGTAGTACAAAATCTTACCGCTATTCTACCAGCACAAATAGTGTGCTGCATGTTGTGCTTGTTAACAAAATACTCGAAGAAACATTTGTATAATTTATATTATTAAGAATTTTCCTTGTTCTCTTTACTTAAATTTAACGTTTAGGTTTTAAGAATGATTTTATAGTGAAGTTAGTTCATAGCGTTGACACTAGGGCGTGTCTTTTATATATTACCCCAAATACAAAAGTTCCAATCTAGTCAAACTGTGCGCAGCCTGGTGGTTAGCGTGCTAGACTAAGAATTGAAGAGGATAATATCGTAGATATGATTTCCATAAACACGCTCTACACTTTCGGCTGCTTTATAAAAGCAACAATCTATTACACCATTGGATTTAAAACCTGCTCTTCCCAGTTGCTTAACGCACGCGCGAATAAGGTGTCATTCGGGTCGAAAATTCGATTTCAGTTTGCAACCATTGAATTTTTTCTTTTTATTACCACTTGACTGAACTAAACGATTTTTTTTAAAGGAATGATATTCCAAATGCTCTTTTAATGTTACTCAAAGAAACACCAAACCTTCAATCAGTGAAAAATTTAGAAATATACCTCGTGGTGCGTGGACTTAGAATCCAAGCAGAGGTATAATTTTGGTGGCTATGAAATACTAAATACAAAATAACCAAAGAACTGTATTAAATTCACAAGTGTTAAATCAAAATCATGCACTACTTTCTTTTTTGCTACATAGTTATCAGTAGATAACACATAATTTATCTGCTTGTTTATTTATTGAAAATGTTTGTGCAACACTACATAAGGGTTCATATAGTCGTTCTCTATATTGGACTGAGAGACTAAAGGGAAATTAGCTAACCAACAGCACCCACTGCTAACTCCTGGGCCACTCTTGTCTGTCCGATAATCGAGATTTGACCGTCACTGTCTTTGAAATGTATCCTTACGCTATAGAAGTACTATTTTCTATACTCCACCTGGAAAGCATTGTTCACGTTCGTTTTTTTGTTCGTTTTGAATTTCGCGCAAAGCTACTCGGGGGCTATCTGCGCTCGCCGTCCCTAATTTTGCAGTGTAAGACTAGAGGAAAGGCAGCTAGTCATCACCACCCACCGCCAACTCTTGGGCTAGTCTTTTACCAACGAATAGTGGGATTGACCGTAACATTATAACGCCCCCACGGCTGAAAGGGCGAGCATGTTTGGTGCGACTGGGATTCAAATCCGCGACCCTCGGATTACGGGTCGAACGCCTTAACACACTTGGCCATGCCGGGCTAACATTGCTTACTCTGTTTAAATGTTTTAGAAAAAAAATCCTTTCTTTGTCGGGAGAGAAATGAAAACGATATTATAATCACATAACCTCGGAAGGTTTTTTCGTGATGCATATGAATATTTGTGAAAAATTAAAATAACTTGAACATATTTATTTGTTTAATTACCTGAATCTGACTGATACTTATTGATTTGAGTGTTTGTTGTTAAGCGAAAAGTTACACAATGGGATCTCTGTACGATGCCCATCACGTGTATCGAAAGTTGATTTTGAGCGTTATTAATACACATTTAGCACAAAATGTTTTTTTATTCCGTATGTTAATTATCAATAACTTCCGATCAGAAGTTTGCGTCCTCTGGTGGGACAGAAGTAAGTCTGCGGAATTAAAAGGGAAGTTCGATAGCCCAATGTGGCTTTGATGGGAGAAACACACCTACAGACGTTTGTGTGGCGCCATCTGTTTTAATTTCTTTGTACGTCTTTCGATAGAATATGCATAATATACTGATGCATGCACTGATTTATGGAGTATGCTAAACTTGGATAAGATTTTTAAAGTGACGCATTAGGATGAAATATAGGGAAATGCTTTAGAAAGTTCAGTTTAGTTGTTGCTTTACTGATCTAAAAACTTTACTTCACTCTGTGAGTGCTTTTGTTGAAATAAGAAACGAAAGACGAAAACGAACCATTTGAAACAGAAAAATCTAACTTTCATTCAGATGAGAGATAATAAAATGCTAACGTTTGCTCTTGGAATGGGTGAGGAAGTCGTGTTCTTTCCTTATGTTTACCCTGCCGAGACGGTCGGTACTCGATCAACAAACGAAACGGTGAGAAATGGAACTCGTCAAAAGATAAAGAAACCAACTGTAAATGTTTCCTGACATTTATCTACTGCTTCCATACAAAAAACACACCAAAAACGCAGCATCCAGTTTCCTTGCTTTTAATAAAGCTCCTTCATGGATTGCATTCAGAAATGCTAACACATTTCACGTCTCTTATACATCTAATTAACTGCACGAGAAAAATCAGTTACTTTGTCCATGGTATATATATTATTAGACTGAAAGCACGGTGTGGCTGAATAGGTTTTGGTTTCTATTTTTGGTCTGTTTTTCAAGAAAAACGATCACCGAACTTTCACTTCCAGTGAGAGGCCTCGTTTTCAAATTATTCCGTTTGGTGTGTCTTCAGCTAGAAATGGGTGATAGAAACTGTGTCAACAGCAACACAGAGAATAGGTTGAAGACTCAGTGTCTGCCTTGAGTCTTAAAGTTAACGGTGTAAGTCAGTGTTCTACGTAGAATAAACAATACAAATCTGTTTTAATTATTTACACCACTGTTAATTACTTACTATCCATACAGTTTATTTATATATTTAAAATCCTTGATACATCTGCAGCTTTTCTACACGATAAATTAAGCCTGTGTCTTTGGTCGTACAAACGAATAATGTCCCCCGCTAGTACAGCGGTAAGTCTAAAGATTTACAACGCTAAAAATCAGGGGTTCGATTCCCCTTGGTGGACTCAGCAGATGTCGAAGAAAGAAAATTGAAAAAATAAACACCACTTGGTGTTGGTCAATCTATTTGGACCAGAATAAACACTTTATATGAAGAAGCACTGAGCACCATTCCTTAGCCACTATTATTTCATAGAAAGCTTGTACGCCTAAAAAACACGATATATTTTTATTATATTTCATGTTTATATATCTGTGTTGTAGTAAACAGTAACATTATGAGTGAAATGAAAGACATTATTTAAACCTAATTTGCTTTCTCGAAAGTTTTGACTGCCAAGGTCGGATCCTCGACGTGGTGCTACTTTTGACAGCGCTAATAGAAGAAACGAAACAATTCCACGCATGAAGCTTGGAATGAAAGATAAATATATATAAGGATTAATACAGCTGTTACCGGCTGAGATGATGCCACTGTTTTCTTGTCGAAGACTTTTGGATTTTCAAAGGCCATCACCATCTCCTGGATGGTGCACGGCAAATTGGTAATCATAATGGCAACAAATGTGGCCGTAGCCATCATAAGTGTCTTCACCTTTGCACGAGGAAGGGCCGACGCTGTCTGTTGGCAATTTCTCATTACTGATGGTTGTCGCCTTATGTCTAGTAAAATTCGTGAGTACAAGACCACCAAAAGACTACATGGGATGGTGAATACAGTTAGAAACACAACATCCAGGTACAGCTGGCGATGTGACCTTGGATACTTCTGGGTGTAAAGATAGAGCCACATAAATACTGATTTATACTTGAAGTACTGAATGAAATAAAGTGACCACCCACGCTCCCAAGGAAAGTTTCCACGAAGAAATGTGCGGGTTTAAGGCGTGCGACTCGTAATCTGAGGTTCGCGGGTTCGCATCCCCGCCGCGCCAAACATGCTCACCCTTTCAGCCGTGGGGGCTTATAATGTGACGGTAAATCCCACTATTCGTTGGTAAAAGAGAAGCCCAAGAGTTGGCGGTGGGTGGTGATGACTAGTTGTTTTCCCTCTAGTCTTACACTACTAAATTAGAGACGGCTAGCGCAGATAGCCCTTGAGTAGCTTTGTGCGAAATTCACAAATCAAACGATCCAGGGTTATACCAACCAACATGTAAGTAAACGAAAAACTAAAGTACTCTGAATGAACAGCAAAAGAATCTCCGTTCTATCCGTAACTTTCCATATTATCTGTGACGTCACTGTCACCATGGTAACTAGCAGGTCAGCTACAGAAACGTTGAGAAACAGGGTTCTAGGTTTTGAGCGACGAAGCCGGTGAGAGATACGAAGTTTCCAACAAACCACAACGTTTCTGGAAAAATAAAATGATTATCGTTACTGTAGCGCAACGATAACAACACGAATCGTTCGATAATAATCAAATCCAAGAAACGTCCTTAATATTATCAATGTACGTTAAGTTAGAATCGGTCAGTTTAAGATGAGAAAGATTCGCCATGATGTACAACACACTTACAGCTTCGCACTTACCGGTAAAACTACGTCACTAACAACATTTTCGTTGCTTAACGAAACGTTCTTATGGCAACCTCACCGTTTTTTTCAGGTTTGTCTTGACGCCCCACTCACTTTAGGTTAAGAAAATAAATATAATTTAACGATAAATAAATTCTCAACTCAAGAATGGAATTTTGGGATTGATACAGTGACGACGAAACCAAACGTCTCTTACTATGTTACAGTTCAAATAAAGTTTTAAGACATTTTCACCCGTTAACGTTGGGTTGATAAAAATAATAAAACTGTATCATTTTAGTTCTAGTGTTGTTGTGGTAGTGCATTTATCTGAACAACTGGATTTAAAAATTCACCTAATATATAATATTCTGAAAAAAAGAAGCCATAGAGAGAATATATTATTGTATATATTAAGAAATATAAATAAAGTTTTAAATAATGGAAAATATTTAAAATAAAAGTAAGAAACTAAAGGTTATTTAACAAACAACAAACCCGATTTCTATATAGACAAACTTCTGAATAAATTACCTATATATTATGCTTCTAGGAGAATAGTTAAAATTGTTTACGTCTCGTAAAAATATCTCCACTAACGCAGCGTTATGCCAAAAGACTTATAACGCTAGAATCCTGGTTTCGATACTCGTGGTGGGCAGAGCACTAATAGCCCATTGTGTAGCTTTCTGTGTATTTACAAACAAACAAACATGTCTTGTAAAAGGTGTCGAAAATATAATTTGCCTCCTTTAGCCAATCAAAATATCTGTCGTAATATCAAGATATATAATTTGCTTCCTTTAGCCAGTCAAAATATCTGTCGTAATATGAAGAAACATAATTGCTTCCTTTAGCCAATAAAAATATTTGTCGTAATATTAAGAAATATAATGCGCCTCTTTTGCCAATCAAAATATGTGTTGTAATAAACTATTTAATTCTATGTTGTACTTCATCTCACAAGTCACAATGGTAGTAACTTAAACAATTATTCAGCGCTGTTGTAATTTTTATAAGCTAATTTCATCAAGTATTCATATCAATCAATTAATTACATGTTTATATATTTAGCACTATGTAAATTAAATAAACATACATATCACATTACAAAGTGTACTGATTTATTGTACCGATTGAGCTTTTCACCTAGATGAGTTTTGGCAACAATTTGAACCGATCACGAACTAAATTAACATATAACATTGATAAATACATGCTTTACAGAATTATACAATAGTATCAATTCCGATTTCACAATATTTTACTTTTACAAACTTAAGCTGTAATGCTTTTGAAAAGTTCCAGACTTTTTAAAACATGAATTAAAGAGGCTGTTACATTGAATATTATAAATATATTTTGTTACAACTTGTTCAACACACGTGTCTAAACGTCACTAAAACACGGAACAGAAATACGTTTTGGTTTTATATATGGTAATATTAATACAGAAGCATACACACACACATGTATATATGTATTTACATTTATACAACTTGATGTCTAAAATATGTCGAAAACAAGTCATAGATACGATTAGACAATATGTCAATTACAATACATAAACCAATAAACAGTTTGAAGCTAATGGTAGTAAAGCGGTCAATACAATAATAAAAATTATACTGTAAAGAGCTTACGGAGACTTTAGACATATCAGTGACAAAATCCAGGAAACTATTATGAAAGATACAGCAAATAGAAACTACGTTTGAAATCCCCGATTTTCTGTCATTTCTGATAACAAAAAAGTATACGGTTTAGCGAGTCAGGATTATATTGGTAGCTGAAAGCTTTTAATGGGCGTAAAATAATCAGACTAGTTTGTCGAAGTAACGTTATGAAATCGAACAAAGTAGGTTGTTACTGAAAAGTAAAGTGTATATCGATTAGCCAAAATACGTTATTCGACATATAATGAAAACAGTACATTATTCAATGTGTAAAACACATATAATTAAATAGTACGGGAAGAAGTGACCTTAGCAGAATTCCAAGAATCAAGAAGTCTCCTAAACAGTATTCCAGAAATGTAAAAGTATCTTAAATAGTATTCCAAGAGTACAGTATCTTAAATAGTATTCCAAGAGTAAAGTATCTTAAATAGTATTCCACGAAGTCTAAAGTTGATCACCTGGAACATTATGATGAAACATTACAAAAGGAAACAGTTCGTTATACCAGGTCCGGCATGGCCAAGCGTGTTAAGTTGTTCGACTCATAAACTGAGAATGGCGCGTTCGAATCCCAGTCGCACCAAACATGCTCGCCCTTTCAGCCGTGGGGACGTTATAATGTGACGGTCAATCCCACTATTCGTTGGTAAAAGAGTAGCCCAAGAGTTGGCGGCGGTAGGTAGTGATGACTACCTGCCTTCCCTCTAGTCTTACACTGCTAAATTAGGGACGGCTGGTGCAGATAGCCCTCGCGTAACTTTGTGCGAAATTCAAAACAAACAAACGAATCATTATACTAATTTAAAAAAAATGGATATTGTTTGGTTAACAATAAACTTTCGATTAGTTGATTAAACTATTGATTCAAATTTTTTTTACTGGTCATAAAATATCAAATAAATTCCCCATATTTACTGAACTGTTTATTAAACATTAAACTTTTAATAAAGGATATTGACATCATAAAGATATCATATCTTGTTTAAAGGTGAATTTTACAGAAAAAGAAAACTTTGCTGCGAAAAGAACTACTCGTACTGATTAATTTTGCAGGTTGACATTTTTTATAAAAATATGTGCTAATAAATGAAACGTAGAACTTGGTGTAGAAAGTGCCCTTTCTGAGTGGCAATCCGAACGTTTTAGTTTTACGTTTGCAGTTAGGAAAGGTACTGTGACGTAATAGTTGCCAAACAAACCGCCAACGCCAGCGCATTGAATGTAAATAAACATGGCCAATGCATGGAGAGAAACAGAGGCGGAGTCTGTTTTGACTTTGTATTCTGAACCATGTCGAGTAGCGCTATATCAATTTGAACATACTCTGAATGAATCTAGAACAGTTACTTTTGACACAGATCTGACAAGTTCTAGTTATGAGGACAGTTCCACGAGCGAAAGTGGCGGAACTGTGAGTGATACTGATAGCATCCAGGCCGGTTGCGAGTCGGTCATACAGCCAGTGGAAGAATGGTAAGCCTTAGTCATGACAATAAATATGGTCTGTATAATTTTACGTGCAATTTTAAGCATCTCGAAACCTGTCTGGTGTTTATAAATTATTGGTATCACAGACTGGGTTTTATTTGTTCATACTTTGCCGACTATGGTAACTAATACTCGGCCCTTCCACAATCATTGTACCGGGTATTTATGACTCGTAACAAAATGAATTTCAATTATACGTCATAATTCTGTTTATAAAATTAAACTTGATGTAGCAGGCTGATTAGTTAATTTAATATTTACCATAAATGTATAATTTATACGACATATTCCTTTTCTACAACCATAAGCAACGCAGTAAACCATGTTATCATAAAACAAACATAAAGTAGCAATATCAAGACAAAAAAATTGTATAACAAGGTATGTAATCCGAAAAAAAAACACCGATAGATTTATATAAAACACCACCACTGAAACGAACAAAATGGTCGGCGCGCAACGTAGCGTGTTTGGCAACTATTACGTCATAGTTGTAAAACGTCACGGAAACAGCCAAACGACCGAGAGGAACTTGTGTTCGAGGATCGCATATTTTGTTTCATTTATTACTCAAAAACTAAAGTGTTTATAAATATGGCAACCACACAGGAATTTTACCTAACCAAAGTACAGTTCCTAAGGTAATTATTAAATTTGTTGAAAATTCACCATAAATGTACAAGACTTACGTAACTGTTACCTGCTAATAATAAAAATGATTCAAAACCAATAAGTTATTGTAAGCTGTTGCCTGCAAAAAATAAAAATGATTCACAACAAATCAGTTATTGTAAGCTGCTGCCTTCTAACAATAAAACTGAATCACAACAAATCAGTTATTGTAAGCTGTTGCTTACTAACAATAAAACTTATTCACAACAAATCAGTTATGGTAAGCTGCTGCCTACTAACAATAAAACTGATTCATAACAAATCAATTACTGTAAGCTGCATCCTACTAACAATAAAATCATTTATAACTATTCAACTTTGGCCTGTATCAGAAGAAATAAATATAATAGTCATTCAACAAAGTCTGGCAAAAAGTTACTGTTTTATAAATAGTATGTACCTCAAGTTGTATTATGGGTATTTATTAAGAAGCAGAAAACAGACTGAAAAGACAAACAACAGGCCAGTAGTCAATTAGAAGAGTCGCAGAGGAAGACCAAAGGATATCTTTGAAGAACAACATTATAAAAAGTAAAGATCTGGACAAAACAAAGGCCTAACATAGCGGAGAGCCTTCACAGCTGTCCGTGGATTATTTGAAACAAAATAAGAGAGGATTTATTAACCAAGCCTTTAAATAACAAAATACAAACAGAAGAACCAGCAGTTATGTTGCAGGAGTCCGCAGTAAAATGTTTATTACATTTGCTGAGATATAGGAACGAATTTTTCAGTTTGCTTCTTCATATGTTAGAGTGAACAGATGACAAAATTGGAAAAAATCACATTTCTGAGGCCATAGTGGGAATTTACTATATGAGCCTTTTACATATTTGGTATAGAGGCTCATTAGGTCCATGAGGAGATAGACATAAACATTCAATTTTGGGTTTTTATGAGCGTTTCTCACCCATTTTCTCTTACCACTATCTCACCTCACGTGGACGCATCTTTATGAAATTTGGTATGGAAGTTCACTGGATTTATGGGAAAAAACACATAAATTTTTATTTTTACGTTTCCAGTTTTTATTGGGCGGTTTTACGTTTTTTTTTTACCAATACTCTCCTCCTCCTAGTGGATCTTCACCAAATGTGACATGAATGTTTGTTGTGTCCACGGTGAAATGCGTGCAAACTTATGGTTTCACATGTTGTGTTTTGCAGTTTTTATAGGCGTTTCTAAGTTTTGTTTACAATTACATATAAGGGAAGCAACTTTCGATCTCCTAAGTAACTTTCAATTAGATAATGAACTTATATAACTTCTGTCCAGAAAACGAGTACTCCAATTGGTTCCATAAATGTGTTTCGTTTCAACTGTATAACACAAGTGTAAGCTTTGAGATTTACCGTTGATTGTATTTGTTAAATAATGCCCTTTGATCTAATTTTCAAAATTCCGGTAAAAATGCCCCAATGCTTAATCATTTTTAAAATGTATAAAATGCTTACCCTCCATTAGTACAGCGGCAAGTCTACGGATTTACAATGCTAAAATTAGGGGTTCGATTCCCCTCAATAAACACAGTAGATAGCCCGATGTGGCTTTGCTATAAGAAAAACACAAACACATAAAATACTTAATTTCTTTGTCAAAAATTTAAATGAAATATAGAGTCTTAGCCGCTAAGTAAAAGTTGGTATTGAAGATATGATCACTGGGAGGGACTCCCCATAAAGCGGACAAAAAGATCTGAAGAAGATCAGTAAGCGACACACTTAACTTTTAACCTAACATAAAGAAGTTTTACTCAGATTGTTCGTTGTCATAGTGATGCAACTAAACTATTCTTCATGTTAAAATAACAGTCAAAAACGTGTCCACGTTCTTGCAACAAAACAGCCCATGTTTTCATGTATATCACATTTAAACAACAAGAAAACGTGATAAATGGAAAACAAATTACCGAGGAAAAAGTCTCGGTTGTTCTGTGGCTTCCTACAAATATAACATTGTACAAGAACTATTGAATACAGGGGGTTTCTTTTATTTAACATAAATCTTACACGAAGTGTTTTAAACAATATTCCGATTATATATGTATATCTTACACGAAGTGTTTTAAACAATATTCCGATTATATATGTATATATCATACACTGTTTTAAAATACAATATAATATTTTTACCAGCCCGTATAGAAGAAACCAATAAAAATCGCGGAGAAAAAATCTGTATATACGATACAGGAATGCCCTTCTGTCTCATCGATTGTTTGTTTTCAAATTTCGTGCAAAGCTACACGAGGGCTATCTGCGTCAGCTGTCCCTAATGTAGCAGTGTAAGATTTAGAGGGAAAGAAGCTAGTTACCACCACCCGCTCTTGCGTTACTTTTTTATCCACAAATCGTCGAATTGACCGTAATATTATAACACTCCCACGACTGAAAGGGCGAGCATGTTCGGTGTGACGAGGATTGGAACTCGCTACCCTCAGATTACGAGTCGAGTGTCTTTACCACCTGGACATGCCGGTACTGGTTTTCTCATGGAATGAGTGTATGCTGTTTAAATTAGATATAGTAATTTTATTATCGAGATCTGATTTGTCTAGAACGACAACAGAAGAAAAATAACAAACATCTAAATCTATTTTTTTATCCCTATATTGATAGTGTTGTTCAACGTGTAACCTTATTGAACACAAAACACTATAACACAGACTACTAGTCAAAACGGGGAAGCAGTACAGATTTGTAAATAAAATTTCCGATTTTGACTGATTTAACAAAATATACCCAGAGTTGTGATACTTTCGTATCGGCCTGGCATGGCCAGGTCGGTTAAAGCGTTCTACTCCTCATCTTAGAGTCGAGGGTTCGAATCCCCCCTCACACCAAACATGCTCGCCCTTTCAGTCGTGGGAGTGTTATAATCTGACGGTTAATCCCACTATTTGTATTGGTAAAAGAGTAGCTCAAGAGTTGGCAATGGGTGATAATGATTAGTCGCTTTCTCTCTAGTCTTTCACTGCTAAATTAGGGACTAGTAACGCGTGAAGTTAAAACCAAACTTATATTCTACAACTTAATGACACTCGATTAGGTTTGAAGGCTGTTAATGTTTGAAAACTGTATTTCAATACCTGAGATGGGCACGGCCCAGATATCCCGTTATTTAGACTGCTTCCCCAGCGGCACAGCGGTATGTCTGCGTACTCCCACCGCTAAAAACTGGGTTTCAATACCCGTAGTGAATAAGCACAGATAGCCCATTGTGTAGCTTTGTGTTTAATCACTAACACGCAAAACACTTAGAATGAAATTATTTACTTAGTTTGTAAAACACTATAGCTAAGTTTCTTATTATTCAAAACTAGTAAAAGAAGCGAATTACTTTAAGATGAACCAAGAAAACAAAGCGTATAACATTTATCAATACAAATTCATACTACAGGGTGAATTTAAAGAAACCCATTATTGGAAATGATTATATCTTAAATAAGTAATACTTGTTCTAGGGAATTATGCTTCACCAGATAAGAATATTGATATTTATTTGTACAGGTACAAGATGACTCAAAAACTGTCTTAGTAAGTGTTTAATATAACTTCTGTTTTTCTTTATCAGAATATGAAACCTAACCCTAAATTAAGACACTGCAAGTATTATCGATCCTGGACAATTTTCATTGATATCCTGAATAACGTTGATTCATCCTTAAAATTCCCTGGCCAGTATTCGTTGATCCTCACAATACCCCATAATAAAAATAATGCCAGTCTGTTAGAGAAGCTCCCTCCCCTCTCAGTGGCATAGCGGTATGTCTTCGGACTTACACGGCGAGAATCCGTGTTTTGATATCCTTGTTGGGCAGAGCACAGATAGTCCATTTGTTTAGCTGTGGACGTAATTACAAACTGTTGGAAAAGCGATATAAGTATACAATGTAATGTGGTTTTGAAGCACGCTGTGCTAGGTACGAGCTTTCGTGATATGCCCCGCATGGTCAGATGGTTAGGGCGTTCGACTCGTAATCTGAGAGTCGCGAGTTCGAATCACCGTCACACCAACATACTTGCTCTTTCAGCAGCAGAGGCGTTATAATATTACGGTCAATTCCACTTTTCGTTGGTAAAAGAGTAGCCCAAGAGTCGACGGTGGGTGGTGATGGCTAGCTGCCTTCCCTCTAGTTTTATACTGCTAAATTAGGGACGGATAATGCAGTTAGCACTCATGTAGCTTTGCGCGAAATTAAAAGAAACAAACCAACTTTTCATGACTAAAGCTTTTTTTTTTTTCAATATGCCTCTGGTAAAACTGAGTTGTTTTAGGGAAAAGTAACTTTTCAGAAACGAGCAGTGTACTCATTGTATTCACACTGTACGAAGAAAGTTTCCCGAAATTACATATTGGATCAACATTTAGCAATAACGTTTTAAAGAAGAGCTAACACTAACTTCGGTTCACTTACTGGCAAATAAAATGGTTTCTGGGGCGTATATGTGCGCGAGATCATAACAAAAATACTTTTAATTCGTTAATATACATTTAAGATATGCTACAGTTAGCTTAAGTTATTTCTGATGATCCTAGGCTTAGGAGAACATGGAATTTGTTAAGTGTAAGTAATAGAAGACCCTAGAGATAAAAGTCGACACTGAATCAACCGAGTCACTGATTGAACAGTGATCCGAGTATAGCAGAGAAGGGTAGAACTTATTTCTTTCCTAACCAGATTTGAGATTCACAAACAGCCTTCGAAATCTAGATGTTTGGTTATCTCTTTGTTTGTCAGATTAAAACAATACCTATCGTTCGTGTAAAGTTGAAACTCGCATGATTAAAAGGAAATCTTTATCAGAATAGAAGAAGCGTTGTCAGTTCATATATACACTCAATCATAAGTTGGATACAACTAGTATGGCTATTAAAATAGAAAACTTTAGATACACATCGGGAATTGGCCATTAGGCAACGATGAAGTTCGCTCTTCACAAATATGCTTCTGATACACAACTCACTTTTGTACATGCTTAAATACACAGTCGTTTTCCTATAGTGAGAGAAATTGTTGACGAAACTGGATTCGTGTTTATAATTTCATCGTGTGAAAATCTTATTTTGAGATTGGAATAAACTTGAAGGTGTGGTTAGTTTTATCATCATAAACTCTATGCTTGATTTTGAGTTTACGTAAATTACCGTTTTATGGAACGTGTTGTTTGTGGACAATTAAAAAAATGTTTTAAATTTGCTCAAACAAAATAATAAATTTGTAAGAATACCCAAGTCTGGCGTAGCCTATATGGTGTTAGACTGCAGACCGATGACCCATGGGTCCGTGATACAAGACATGATGCCTGTAAACACGCTCAACATTTTCAGCTGTGGATGTATCATACAGTTAACAGTAACTTCCGTTATTCAGTACAAAGAACTGAACAAAGCTCTTGTGGCGGCGGTTGTTGTAGATTTGTCGTTATTTGAAAATTAGTGACATAGTTTCTGACCTGGTCATCTAGTCCATCTACTCACGAGGTAGGTATCTAACGTGTATACTTTCAAGAACTAAAGCTTCAGTACACGTTTTAATTAATACTGACTTATTTCATTAACATGGACAGAGACGAAATCAGTCATACATTTCACAACTTTAAGAAACATGGACCATTGATCGTGTTTTATTCAGGGACCAGAAAGAGTTCCAATAACTTTGGTGTTTCTATTCCAATAAAATCAAAGTTTGTACAGGTAGTAGGGACATAAACAGAGAGGAAAACATCTATGACTGTTAACCTCACATCATACCAGAGGTTGTCTTCTTTTAGTTCCTGATATATAGGATACAAATAACTTTTTATCTTCTTTATGAAGGCTACCTTCTGCTGAATGTCATCTGTTATGTTGTACATCTATGTAAGCTGAATACGTTCACCAACAGCCCAAAGAGCCATCTGTGGGACCACAAATGACCTATCCGGTTTCATTGAGTATTTTACTTGCATGGTTTCGAAACACAATACTGATAAGACCCAGGAAATTGTCAACTGGAACAGTAAGACAAACAGTCAACATTTTCTTATTGCTGTCTATGGAATTTTTTATCGCTGATATCTATATATCTATGTGTGTGAGGCTTATTGTGTTACCAACAGTTACAGGTGATCCCACTTGATTATAGAAGTACATTATGCAAATATAATAATAAGTTGGAAAACAACGGTTTATGATCATAATGAAGCGGTGAATTTTTGGTGAATTATACGACACGTTTCGACAGAACACTGGTTTGTTTTCTTTAGGCAAGATCTGTAGGATTCTAGCGCATTATACAGTCTATATACAGTAGTCACTGTGCAGTTTTCTCTGTTAATAAATGTATAAATGTACAGTGACTCTCCGAACACCCTGCAGTATAAAATATTAATATCAATAAGTTGCACGTGTTCTTAATATACTAACAACTTCAAGATGAAAAATGTCACGGATCATATCCTAAGAAGACAAACCAAAGTTGTGTAAAAACGTTTAGTATATTTTTTAAAATATGTATCACCTAATGGTTCTTATAAATCGTTTTTGCCAACTTATTACTAGGCCAGGCATGGCCAGGTGGTTAAAGCACTCGACTCGTAATCGGAAGATCGCGAGTTGGAATCCCCGTCACACTAAACATGCTCGTCCTTTCAGCCGTGGGGGCGTTATAATGATACGGTCAATCCCACATTTTAAATGCCCCCCGCTAGTACAGCGGTAAGTTTACGAATTTACAATGCTAAATTCAAGGGTTCGATTCCCCTCGGTGGGCTCAGCAGATAGCCTGTTGTGGCTTTGCTATAAGAAAAACACACACAGATATAAGCTATCTTTTTCTACCCAAATTAAAAACACTTGTTTGAAAATACATTAAAACTGAAATCGAAATGGAATTGTAGTGAAATTTTATTTATCATTAAGACCAAGTTCGCAGGCCTAAGTAAGGCCTTTGGAGAAAAAAAGATTAAGCTAGATCTACGACGACTGCAGTATGTTAGATACATGTACATGTAATTTTCTGTTTTTTTATTAACTATAGCTCTAAAATTATCGTTTCATTATTGTACATAAATCTGAATTCCGAGATTGATTCTGACTTCTATTCTATTGTTTATATTATTATGCCTTAAAGAGTTAATTAGCATATTAATCATTTTGACATTATCTTTGTAATCCTTTTAGTAATTAGATATCTTAATAGGTCCTATATTAAGCGTACATATCGGGTGCATAAAATATATTCAAATTAAACTCATAAGCTACGGCTTCTAGATACACCAGAATCCCATTAACCTTATAAGTTATGGCTTCAAGATACACCAGAATCCCATTAACCTTATAAGTTATGGCTTCTAGATACACCAGAATCCCATTAACCTTATAAGTTATGGCTTCTAGATACACCACAATCCCATTATCCTTATAAGTTATGGCTTCTAGATACACCAGAATCCCATTAACCTTATAAGTTATGGCTTCTAGATACACCAGAATCCCATTAACCTCATAAGTTATGACTTCTAAATACACCAGAATCCCATTAACCTTATAAGTTATGGCTTCTAGGAACACCAGAATCCAATTAACCTTTTAAGTTATGGCTTCTAGATACACCAGAATCGCACAACTCAATACTATCAGTAACGTAACCCTCTCTAACCATTTTCTTAATCGTATGTGTTTTGTACGTCACACCTGACTTATTGGATGGTATAAATTGTTGAGATAACAAGTGTCTATTAATTATGAAAATTTGAAGAAAATTAAAACAATCACTTATCAGAAATAGTAAAATTTAAACTATTTATAGATAGTATTGGTATGCTCATTGTTTAAGTTTATTTATATATATATTTACTTTGGAGAAGTAAACGTCTTGTTATCTCGCCACAGAATTTTGAAAATCACTGAAAAAAACAAAAAGAAAACGGGTTCACGTTTCATGTTTTTCATTAAATTTGTGGCTAATTTTCTTGAAGAATAAAAAAAGTGATTAACAAAATCAAATAAATTTATGGTATCTAAGAAACGTTCTAGAACATAAATAACACATATGGTTATTCACAAGTAACGCCCCCTACAGGAGTATACGTAATGAACAAACTGTAGCACCTTAAATGTGTCACGTCTCACCCACCTATCAAAAAGCACGGAACTAACCAGGCCATCTGTGATGCCATAACTCATCACTTAATGTGTACTTCCACAGTAGGTGGGGGGAGTTTTGAATATGTTTCTATTACATTTTTTTTTCATACAGGCAGAAAAGCTCAGCATCTAAGGTAAGAAATTTTCAGACTTAAGAGGAGCACTTAATGAAGCACTTAATGACCGGAATACGAGTGTCATCCTGTATTCATGAAAAAACAACAGAGATGCACAGCTACATCTCTGAAAATGACAACCGACAGACGCGTCTTTTCTGAGAGTTTTAACTTCAGTAAACATTTACAGCTCTGGTCAGTTTTGTCAAGAGCATTTATAGACCCACCAGGAAAATTTCTCCAACCTTCCCGACCTCTCGGTTGATCTGGCTCAAGCAAGATCCTTCGAACTTTGTAGCTTTCACTGAGGGAAAATTACAAATTTGGTGCCATAAAATGAAGTGCCTGGTAAGAACATTTCACTAAAAATTTTAAAATATTGTAGACGTATAGAAATATAAATTTAAAATATGAACTGCTTACTTAGCGCTATTATATCCAACACCACTATTATACTAAACAGGAACCATAACGTCCTACTAGAACTGTTAGGTTTCAGTTTTGGTTTTGCTTGTTCATTTCTAAACTCATCCTCTACATATTCCAAGTTTTATTCACTTTAACTGTCAACATTACAAAGAGTCTTACAGAGAGATTCATAATAAACTATACGATGTTTCGTTGTTTATCGGTATCTTTAGACAAATGTTACAACAGTCAGTCATTGTTGTAGTTCAATGTTTATCTATATCTTTAGACAAGTGTTACAACAGTCAGTCATTGGTGTAGTTCAGTGTTTGTCTATATCTCTAGAGAAGTGTTACAACAGTCAGTCATTGGTGTAGTTCAGTGTTTGTCTATATCTCTAGAGAAGTGTTACAACAGTCAGTCATTGTTGTAGTTCAGTGTTTGTCTATATCTCTAGAGAAGTGTTACAACATTTAGTCGTTGTTGTAGTTCAATGTTTATCTACATCTTTAGAGAAGTGTTACAACAGTCAGTCATTGTTGTAGTTAGGTGTTTGTCTATATCTCTAGAGAAGTGTTACAACATTTAGTCGTTGTTGTAGTTCAATGTTTATCTACATCTTTAGAGAAGTGTTACAACATTCAGTCGTTGTTGCAGTTCAATGTTTATCTATATATTTACAGAATTATTGGTACATTTAGTAAATATATAGAAAACACACACCATCAACGTAAAGATACGTAAAATTAAAATTATCCGAGTAAAACCACATTATGGTAACGCTTGTAATTTGTAAATATTAGTTAAACTAAATTATCAATTTTTAAACATTGTGTTATTATAATGATCAGTTCATTTTAGTGACTGTCTTGTCTTTTCCAAAGTTCAAGGGATTTTCTATACCCTGAACAATAAGTATTTTACGTTGTTCTTGTTGTTTCCAATTTAGTGGGCCCGGCTAAATATAAAACATTTTATTATACTTGTGTTGTGAATTGTTTGTATATTTCTTTTATCAGTCAGTAATTAAAATACCACTGGCCTTGTTATTTGAACAATAAACAGAGATGCGAGGAATGTGAGAAAAGTATCACCTCTTGTCTATTGTCGACTTTGTTCTTTCGAGGACTAGCCTGCAATGCGTGAAAGACAAAGATGAACTGCACAAAGAGATGGGTCGATATGCAAATAATTAAACGTGTTAAAAGATAGAAATAAATACAGTTTCATAATATCTTATTATAAATGGAGCTGAAAGTACATTCTAAATCCCATATTTAAAGGTTTTCTTGATAATTTGTATAGTAAAACTACTTACACTCATGAAATACTATTCAGTAGTGGTATAGATATGTTTTGTGTATGATGATTTTTTAACGATAAATTTAAGTATGGGATTTGATATAATTAGGTTATGAAACATTAAAGTTCTTAATATAGTTGTAAAATGATAAAATGATACTAAATGCATAACGAAAATATTCATCCCTGGATATTAATTACTAAAACAGTGATTTGTTTTGTTGTTGCTTTTTAAATTTTGCGCAAAGCTACATAATGGTTATCTGCGCTTGCCGTAGATCAGCGATGTTATCTCTTATGTAACATTTAAGTTATGTCGTAGATAATTGATGCCATCTCTTGTGTAACATCCAAAGTTATGTCGTAGATAGGTGATGTCATCTCTTGTGTAACATTCAAAGCTACGTCGTAGATAAGTGATGTCATCTCTTGTTTAACATTTAAAGTTATGTCGTAGATAAGTAATGTTATCTTTTATGTAACATTTAAAGTTATATGTAATACTTCATATTGTGTAATAACCCTAATGCCTGCTGCTTACATAAGACATATATGGAAAAAAATCGTTCGAACATTTCCTATAGATAAGCAAGATATAAATGAAAGTACAATGTGTAATGTGGTATTTGTGAAAATATAATATACAAATTTGTTAAAAATATAATATATAATGTCGTTGAAACTTAATACATGTAAAGTCATTGAAAACATAACGTATTTCTCAGTCTACGAAGTCTATAAACATAGTTTTATGCATATATATGCTTGCTGTCATAAGAGAATATATACCCATTGTTATAATATTTACAAAGTTAAAAATACAAGAGGCTTAGACTGATACAAAAGGTTAATAATTTTCTCGTATCTACCTTTGTTGTAGACACCATAATTTTCCTAATGTTGAATAAAACCTTTAAGGTTTTTCTCCATTGTATTTTTTAAATTAAAAAATAACTTACCTTATAAGTATCGAAACGAGAAACAACGTTACGAGACTCGTGACCGCGAGGAACTGCTCAGAAACTCAAATTCGATCTTATATTTCACCAAGAAGGAAGGTGGGAATTCTGAAACCTCGTCCAATCGCAGTCCCTGTTGGCAGCTTTTTTGCATTACGGCAGTATTGCGGGTGATTGTGAGCATCTTGTGACTCTACACATCATGGTATCAAATTGTACTAAATCTGTCACTCGTGTGATCGAGTCTTCAGTAGAATGATGGTCATAATTATAATTGTATTCATAAACTCAAATAAATATAAACAACATCTCATGAATCTATATAATTATTGTATATCATGGAATTATTTTATTGAATATTTTCGCAGATAGCCCTCTCATAGCTTTGCGTGAACTTCATAACAAACAAATCCTTTGAAATCGTATAGCATGATCTGACTGTAACTCTTATAATACACCCAAAGTTCAAAAGTGTGGAGCGTGTTTTTTATTTTGATTTTGATGATAATTGAACGTGAGCCACGGAACCTCAGCTCTCCAATCTAGCACATTAATCTCAGGTCCAAGCTTGACCCATGAACTTAAGTAAAACACGTGTATTGTAAAGCAATAACTGCAGAAAGTGGGAACATGTGTCACAGAAGCAATTGTCTTTTTGTGTGAGTGTTTGTGAATTTAATGAACATTTAAGTGGAATATGGCGAGTTTTATTCACCAATAGAAGTTGTCAAGGATGATCTATATTTATTTCCTCCTGATAAAGAAACGTGAAATGAGTCATAGAAAGTTTCACAAGTAAATAACTGGTGAGAAAAATAATTTCGTCAGTTCACAAGAATCTTTGTTCATAATTACATAAAAATAACACATGGTGGATAAAATGTCGTTCACGGTTCGAATTTAGTTTGTTTTGAATTTCGCGCAAAGCTACACGAGGACTATCTACGCCAGCCTCCCTAATTTAGTAGTGTAAGACTAGAAGGAAGGCAGCTTGTTATCACCACCCGCCGCCAACTCTTTGGCTACTCTTTTCCCAACGAATAGTGGGATTTACCGTCACATTATAACGCCTCAATGGCTAAACATGTTTGGTGTGACGGGGATTGGAACCCGCAACCCTCGGATTGCGAGTCGAATATCTTAACCACATAGTCATGCCGGGCCACACGGTTCAAGTATCTTGATCGTATTAATTAATCCAATCGAATTCTGATGTCATTAATTTGTCTTTGTACTCAACCAATCATCAACATCTAGATAAATACGCGCGTGTCTAGAACTTGATACTGATGTTAAATAGCACTAAAACATAAATATATCAGTATCAATTATTTCAAATAATGGAGTCAGGAAAAAGAACCAGAAGAAAAAAAGTTAATTCGATAAAAAATACAACATTTCAAAGTCATCTTTCTCTATTAATAACCATACTAGGTGTCAAACATCAATAATTATTTTGTCCTTCGCTGGTACAGCAGTAAGTCTACGGATTCACAACGCTAAATTCAAGCGTTCGATTTCCCTCGGTGGACTCAGCAGATAGCCCGATGTGGCTTTACCATAAGAAAACACACACACATAATTATTTTTACTCACTTTCCCGTGTCTCCGTTTATGAAGCTGATGGCGGGATATTTATTTATTCCGTTAGATCACGAGAATACATCTGAGGGGATCATAAATTTACATAATCTTCCGCTATATTAATAATATTTGTACGCCGTTGCTGGGGAAGCTGGTATCAGTTTAATAATTCCCACATATTTACTCCAAATAGACGTGATCACCTAGAAGATGAATTAGTGTTTTATTGTAACTAACTATTTGTAGCTACACTGAACGATAGAAGGAATAATATATGAAGTAAAAAACAACTGGAACAAAAATACTATAATTCATTGTGTGTGTGATTGTCTAATAACGTTATTATGGACAGAACATAAAAAATGATTTTGTCTTATTTTAAATTTGCCCTCTACGTTTTGCTGATTAAATTTCTGTGATTTACGATAATTTGATATAGTTGATTCATATTTAAATTAGGCCTATTTGAAATTGTAACACCACACATTTTCAATGATCATAACGAAACGTAAGCGAGGAAAGCAATTGATAAAATGAAATGGGACACTGATGTTATAGACCCTAAGAAATGATTTGCCACATGTATAAACTGAAACCAACCCAAATTTCTTTGAGGTGTAATTTGATTGTTGTTAAGGTCAAAACTACACAATAGACCATCTGTATTATACCAATCACAGGTATCGAAACAAAAAGTTAACCTTATAAGCCTGCAAACTTACCGGTGAAAAACTGGCGTTATTTCTGAGATCAAAAGCCAACAAAATCTCATAACTTTAGAAATATACACAAATAAGTTGTTTCTAAAGGAAGATTATAAACTTATGAGGTTCGTAACGTTGGTTATATCCACAGATAATATAACTATTATTGTTATTATTTGTTTGATTTTTTACATTTTGTTAGGTCCAGTATATTTCATAGAATAGAACTTATGAACTCATTTATAGAGATTTCAAAGCATCAGAATTTTTGTTTTGGTTAAATATTTAGTTATCGAATATCATGTAGGTCAGGTTATAAAGCTAACCAAAATTTCAGGTTCATCATGTCGCTCCACTGATAACGTGAAGTTCGCCAAATGTGTTCGCTCTTTCTGCTATGGGGACGTTATAAACCTTCAATCAATCCCACTATTTTCTGGTAAAAGAGTAGCTCAAGAGTTGGTGGCGGGAGGTAATGATTAGCTACCTTTCTTCTAGTCTTACATTGCTAAATTAAAGAGGGCTAGCGCAGATAGCCCTCGTGTACCTTTGCGCGCAAATTTAGACCTTGTACTCAGTAACTTTATTACATCATTGAACAGAATATATAAATATATATATGTTTTAAAAAATTACTTTAATGGTAGTCAAGTGGCACAGCGATATGTCTGTAGACTTCCAACGATAAAATTTATATTTCGATACCCGTAGTGGTCAGATCATCTGTAGCTTTGTGCTTAACTTCAAACATATAGCGTGTCTATGGAGCGCTAACAAAGGCTGTTTTTCATACTATTTTACGATCATGCTACAATGGCTTTCAATTTAATGATTCTGAAAACACATTCATTGTCAAGCCAGCGTTCACGTTTTTGTGAAATTGTAATCGTTAATTCATCAGAACGCACCCGATCGTCGGGCTGCGACGATTACAGACTTTTGTAACCGGTTAATCGTACTATATTGCCCAGCCCTCAAAAGTTCGCTCCTGTCTGGGAAAAAGAACGATTTTTCTGACACCAACAGAAGAGGAGAGACCCGGATGATCACCCCACCGGAAGTTTGCTGTGTGTTATGCGAAATTGCGAACTGCAGATCCATGAACTTTTTTTGCTGGACTGTCCTCAGTGTCCTGACCAGGTGGCAGACTACCGGCAGGTGGTCATTGAAAGCTGTTATTCATGTTCGAAATGATAACACAACAACTATTCAAAAAACACAACATATTTTATTAAAAAAACACGATATTCATTATTGCACAATTATATCAACCAAATGAACCAATATGAATTCTTTACAGAAAACTAATGTAGACCTTGTACGGAAGCAATTTTGCTTTTACTTGTTTGTTTGTTTTGTTTTTGAATTTCGCACAAAGCTACTCGGGGGCTATCTATGCTTGCCGTCCCTAATTTAGCAGTGTAAGACTACAGGGAAGGCAGCTAGTCATCACCACCCACCGCCAACTCTTGGGCTACTCTTTTACCAACGAATAGTGGGATTGACCGTCACATTATAACGCCCACACGGCTGAAAGGGCGAGCATGTTTGGCGCGACCGGGATGCGAACCCGCGACCCTCAGATTACGAGTCGCACGCCTTAACACGCTTGACCATGCCGGGCCTTTACTTTACACCAGATTAATTCAGAATTAATATTCTGAATTACCAATATGACTGGCTATTGCAAACCAAGCATACACAAACAAGTCCTATGAATATTAATTGAAAACGTTCCTGAAAAAAATAAAACAATAAAACAGCAACAGTCGTCTGGCATAAACTCATCAATTGCCATGAACATTTAGAACAAAAAAAATAATTATGCTCATCACTGGAACTTAAATTATTGTCATGAGAGCTCCGGGCTGTTTTCAGATTGTTAGCTTCCACGGTAGTAGATCCACCAAGGGCGGCAGCCAGAGGTCGAGCTGGTTTTTCTGGGAAAGTGAAGTTCTTGTGCAGAAAAGTTATTTTATCCAGATTTTCTGGGTCCAGACTGCATCTGAGTTTTGACATTGTTAGTCCTGAAGCAGAGAATGTCCTCTCGGATGAAATTTCAGTCGCCGGGATACACAAAATCTTCTCAGCTAATGCAGCTAACCTCGGATATTTGTTCTCTTGAAACCTCCACCAGCCTAGTGGATCAGAGGTGGAGATCGGATCAGATAGATATGCTTCCAATTCGAGCTCAATGGATACATAGGGACGATTGGATGGTGATTGGGCTATATCACCTTGAATACAGTCAAACAGGCTCTCTGTCGTGTGTGGCTCCACTGGTTCTTGTGTGAGCGAAATGTTTGGGCTTTCCTGTTCGTGGGTTGAGTCTTGCTCAGATATGCTGTCACGGAAAAGTTGGTCCTTCAGATAATTCTCTACCCTCTCTCTCAGGGCATAGGGAAGGAAACTCAGCCGTTTGTAGCGAGGGTCCAATATTGCAGCGAGGGACCACAATCCTGGTTCAGTGGTCGGAACCCCGGAGTTGTCTACCTGAAATCGAGTCATCATTCCCTGCACGATTCTTACTTTCAGCGTTGTCAACACATCTGCATTCCTGCCATCAATTTTTTGAAGTCCCTGAGAACCCTAACCTTCATGTAACCTGGTCAGTATATGCTTGAGTACAGTGTAAATGCTGCTCGATGTGGGAATTTTCTCCTTTGTCAGTAGCTCGGTCGCCGGCGCAAGAGGACCTCTACTGTTCCTTACATCACACTCCACATGGCATCGTCAAAAACCAAGCTGGCACGATCTTTTGCTTTTGTTATGCTTTCATCGTAGAGCACTACCATAACAGGCACAAGGAGGTGAAGAAGTCGCGTTAACATCTGATATGTGGAATTCCACTTTGTGGCAACTTCTTGTATGAGAATACGAGGTTCAACGCCGATTTTTTTGTTTGGTGGTCATGCAAGGCTTGGGTAGCTACAGTGGACCGGTCGAAGTGGCTCACACAACGTCTGGCTGGAGCAAGAACTTTGGCGATGTTAGGTTCCTTGAGAGCATCAGTGATAGCCAGTTGTAAGCTATGTGAGAAACAAAACATATGTTCTAATTTGGCCTCCTTCGACTTTCATGTTGGACGCATTGTCCGTGACTGGGGCAGAGATAGTATCAAGCTCAAACTCCTCAGCAATATCTGTGACATGTTGTGCTATGTTCACCCCTGTATGGCGGTCATCTATTGCCCGAGTAGCAACAACTTTGGTCTTGAGTTCCCACTCCGCAGTCAAAAAATGGCAAGTAAGCGTAATGAACGGCTTCATCTTCAAGTTGGTCTACAGGTCAGTTGTAATAGCAACTGTTTTCCCTGACATTTCTTCCACAACTTCTGCTTTGCACTCTTCATATGCTGAGGCTAAGTAGCTATTTACTGTCGGCATACGGATGTATGCCAGCCTTTTAAAGACGTTTGTCGTTTTCCAGCCACAGGCCCATCTTTTTCACTCAAATCTAAATCTGTCAAGTCAAAATGATCCCAGATAATAGATCTCCGACCACTTTCTAAGCTAGATGACATCGTGCATTCATTAGCCGTTCAAGTAATCAGATATCAAAACAGGAATTTGCCCGTGACGGCCGCACCAAGCGTAAACAAAAACTCTAAAGGTCAACAACAACAACAACGAAAATTCAACTAAACAAAAAGGCAAGCAGTTCGTAAAATCACGACAGGCAAACACACCGATGTTAAGGTCAAATAATGGAATATTTACATGTCGACAATCGTATTGTTTTCCCTCGTTTATTTTTCTCGGAAAGAAATCTTAGATTAATCGGTAAGGAAATCCGTAACCGGTAAAGAGCAGTAACCGAACCGTAACCGGTTAATCGTGTAATCGTCACAGCCCTACCTTTCAGCCGTGGAGGCGTTATAATGCGACGGTCAATTCCACTATTTGTTGGAAAAAAAGTAGCCCAAGAGTTGGCTGTGGGTGGTAATGACCAGCTGCCTTCCCTCTAGTATTACACTGCTAAATCAGGGACGACTGGCGCAGATAGCCCTCGAGTAGCTTTGTGCAAAATTCAAAAAACAAACAAACAAGAATGAGTATTTTCAGTTATTAATAAGTTCATTTAAACAACTTCGACCTACTTTTATGCGGATGAACACACTGTCACCTACAAATGATTGTTTAGTGTGTGCTTTTCTTATAGCAAAATTACATCAGGCTATTTGCTGAGCTCACCGAGGGGAAACAAACCGATGATTTTAACCTTGAAAATGCACAGACTTACCGCTGTACTAGCGGTGGCGCTCCATTATAGTATGAAAATTGATAGTGACAGTAGATGGAAGGCCGGCATGGCATTCGACTCGTAATCCGAGGATCGGGGGTTCGAATCCCGGTCGCACGAAACATGGTCGCCCTCCCAGCCGTAAGGGCGTTATAATATGACGATCAATCCCACTATTCATTGGTAAAAGAGTAGCCCAAAAGTTGGCGGTGGGTGGTGATGACTAGCTGCCTTTCCTCTCGTCTTACACTACTAAATTAGGGACGGCTAGAACAAAGCTACTCGAGGGCTATCAACGTGGTTAGTTTGTTTGTATAACGTGTTAAGTTTGTTTGTTTGCCACGTCATACAACTGAACTTAATTAATCACTATTATTTTTTTAAATCATTAAATATTAACTCACCAAATAAATTGAATAATAACTCTTAAACTAAACAGTTTTGTATATCCAAAAAATATTAATTACTAATTTGAAATCATTCTTTCCCCAACTTGTGTGTCTACAGTGAAGTTATAATTTAAGAAGCTTCTGTAATAAATAATCATTTTCTTTGAAACAAACACGGATTTTTAAAGCGATAAAACAGACAATTTTTAAATACTCTATAACATTTTATTTTCTATTTACATACATTTTATTTTAATTTTTTTATCGATGTGAAGTTTGTGAAAGTCCGGGACAAGAAAACATAAATCGAGAGTCATTGTCTCTTATTAATGAAGAAAATCGTCCGATCATAGAAGTTATTCTGTTGTTGTCTTGCATCTGGCTTTCTAATTCGGTTAAACACTAGTCAAAAAATTCTTGTGGATCTAACAATGTGTCAGGAGCTTACGTTTCTCAATTTGTCTGTCGACTCTAGTCCTCAGAACCCTCTGACTCTGACGATTTCCTTTCGTTAAACAAATCTCGCAGTTCTTTGAAGTAAAGAGGTCTCATTGATTTGTATTTCGTAAATTTGTTGTGACGTCTACAAGGTGAAGGTACCTTCTTCCTTTCAGTTAACGGAGTTTCTGATATATATGAGATAATTGGTTTATATTTATGAGGCTGTGTTGTTATAAAATATTTGGCATGTGATCCTTCAAGACTTGTGATAATGTTTGTTATTTCACTAGAGGCATTGGTATTTTGGATGTCCTTCCTATTGGTGAAAACATTCGCCTTTGTTTCTTTCTAAAAATAACAAGAATCAGGATAGGTTGATGTTAGTTATCATTATATAGAAATTAACTCTTGAAAATTAATACAATGAAACTACCGATAACTGGGCTATATAAATTTAGTGGATATCAATTCAAATACGTTTTCGAACAACACTTTTATGGAAATATCCAAATTTTGAGCAAACTAATTGACTCTATAAATTGATTTCTAATAAGTGAAAAGGGAAGGGAATATTTATCTTGTGCATGTCGAAATATTTACAACTTTACTTCGTGGAAAACTCTGTAAAAGTACGATATGTCTCCAGTACTAAACAGAACAAAATGTGAACAATTACTAACAAGCGTTATTAGAAATTTGAAAATTTCAAAAATAATCAAACTAAAAAATAAATTGAAATAAAAAAACGTTGGTACCAACAACTATACTTTTAAGAATGATAAATTGCGTGATGTATATTTTAATTTAGTTGCTGCAATTATCGAGAATTTTACTCTACGTTGTTTTTGTTGGTTTTTTTTATCAGAAAACTTCAAAACGAACAATCTGTGTCTGCTCACCATGAGCATTAATACCAGACTTTTAGAGATATAAGTGTTCGGTCCTATTACTGGGCTCCACCAGATGTCCTTAATCTATGGATGCCTTTGTATTTAAATTCGAATATTTTAATATTTGTTTGCAAGCAGTTTAACATCGAGAGGGCGCTGCGAAATTTATCAATATCGATATGAACTAAAGCGCAAAAAGAATATAAACACGACAATAATGATGCTTCATAAAAAGTAAAATAAAATACATTTTTAACTCTATGTGGTGCGTAAATGAGTCCAATGTTTTTAATTAGAAAGTTTCTAGCTAGCATAAATGTAAACTTGTTAGAGAATTTCTATTGTTTAAAATTTTGGCATGACGAAAGGGGTGTTTGAACATCAGATAAGATACATCAAAGTTCTACAGTTATCCAAGCAAAGAAAATTTGGCTAATGCCGGTTTGTTAAACAGCCAAAGAAAAAAAGCAAATATAAATGTCCCGGCATGGCCAGGTGGTTAAGGCGCTCGGCTCGTAATTCGAAGGTCGTGGGTTCGAATCCTCGTCACAACGAACATGCTCGCCCTTTCAGCCGTGGGAGCATTATAATGTGACGGTCAATCCCACTATTCGTTGGCAAAAGAATGGCTCAAGAGTTGGCGGTGGGTGGTGATGACTAGCTGCCCTCCCTCTAGTCTTACACAACTAAATTAGCAGTTGTAGTATATGAAGGATGGAAGTCCTTACATCATACGTATATATGTCTCTCTACTACTAAATGGAATGAGTACAACCCAACTTTACGAGGTAATGACTCATAAACAGAGTCATGCAGTACAAATCTATAGAATAAACATTTATTAAAGGTTTGGAGACGGCTTGAATGGTAATGAAGAATATAATGGTATTATATATAATGAATATAATAGTATATAATGGTATTATATACTAGCGCAAGTGCTAGTCCCTTGGACGGAATTTACGTAACTTCATAATTAATGAAAAGTTATCTAACGACATGAATAATTGTCTCCCTTATATGTGACCAGATCAATGAAAACCATGAGATAAAATACTGATAAAACGCCTTCCTTTCCCCGTAGCGGGCTTAGAACCATAATTTGAAACAGCTTCTATCCAAGTGGAACCGTTTTAAAATGGTCATATTAGAAGCATCTTTCACATACTTTCCCAAATGTTAATACAGTAGAAAATATGTATTTTTTACAATTTTGTTGTTCATACATTTCACTTTATACTTTGAGTACACAGATTAACAAGAATATCAGGTTATACTTTTGTTGCTAAGCGACATGGCATAAAGTTGTTGTTGTATACCTATACCAAGTTAAGATTCATCCGTAACTGTGTCAATAACTGTGAAAACACATGACTCATAAACAGAGTCAATAGAGTACAACAATTTTGAAAATGTTTTGAGATGGCTGCAATGATAAAGAAGAAATCTGTATTATATTTATATATCTACACACAACGTCTCTAGAAGCTGTTATCAAGTATCCATTTAAACCGACTGCAATTTCCTTCTAAAAATCGATACCATTAAATTTAAACGTTTCTTATAAGGTGGAAGATTAGAGTGTAAAGTTTATAGCCTTAATACATAATATTTATAACGGTGTCTAAACTTCACGCAGAACACCAGCATAAAATGTATAGAAAGTAAGTAAATATATGTGACTGAAGGTATATTACATTCTTGTTATGTTCGTCTATTTGTGCTCTACCCACCACGACTATCGATAGCCGGTTTCTAGCGTTGTAAGTCCCAGACACTCGGTATGAAATAGTGAAATGTGATGACATTTCCCGTTATCACAATACTTACTTCAGGAAGATGAAAATTCTGAACGTTTTGGCCCTCTTCTCTTTTACACTTTTACATTTTCTCTTCTCGTTTGTATTAACAGACTGATCTTCATCTTTTTGTGGTACAAGTGAATATTTAATTTTTTTTCTATCATCTTTATTTGTATGGTCTTCTGTGTTAGCTGATTTTACTCTTTTACATCTACAACAATTGCACTTCCAAATAATGACACTACAAAAGAAAAGCGCTAATAAATAACATGGATGATTTAATTTGACTCTTATTTGTACATCAGTGTTATGTCAATTAAAATGGAATATAATTATAATCTAGAAATAATAATATTTAACAACGACAGCCACAGGGACGTTCTCTCTCAGTTGAACATCTGTAAGTATATGAACATATAACACTAAAATAGGCGGGTTCAGTTCCCCACGGTGGACATGGCAAGTTGACCCCTGCTGCATCTCTTTAAAATAAAGTTAACAAATGTAAACAGGAATAAAATGTTATAGCTTAAGAGGGATAATTGAATAATTATTATACTCGCTGATAAGTTTCAATTTTAAGACCATATTGAAATAAACTGAAAATAATTAATTAGTTAAAGAACTTTTTTGAATGAAAATGCCTTTTATATTTATCTCAAGTACTCGAATTGTAATAACTTAGGTTACCCATATTTTACACGTTTCAATTTCAAGTATTTCTACTGACACGCACAGTACCTTGTTGTATTTACATATAAAAAACAGGTTGAACAATAACATACTTACAAAGAATGTTTTTCATCAGAAGAACTTGTAATA
Source organism: Tachypleus tridentatus (assembly GCF_004210375.1). Taxonomy (NCBI): domain Eukaryota; kingdom Metazoa; phylum Arthropoda; class Merostomata; order Xiphosura; family Limulidae; genus Tachypleus; species Tachypleus tridentatus. The sequence continues at coordinate 88,238,087 of NC_134831.1, forward strand.
TTGTAAAAAGTGATCCACAATTTAAGCTTTAAGTGAATCTCCACATTTAAAATACACTTTATTGTAAACTAATGATGCTAATTTCCCCTTATATATATCTTTTTAATGCAAGCGTTTGTATCCTTTTGATTATTTATCATTCTAATTAAAAGAAAGTAACTAATATTTTTTTTATTTCTCATCCCCTTTAAATTCATTATTAAGTATATACACACATGGTTCAACTATTAATAACTTAGAAATTATATTAAGATCTATTCAACAAAACATAAAAAAATACTGTTTTGTTCTTACCTTAGAAAAATTAACAAAAGTGGTATTCCTACTGCAGCAGTTACCAATGGAATCGTATGTTCTGATATGAATGGTGCTGAAATGGAAAAATACAAGTTAAAAAGAAAGTTAGTTAGTCAAGTGCAATTTGTTTTTGTTGTATGATAGTATTGGAGGAGGCTACGTTTTATTTGGTATACTTACAGTGAAAATAACAAGATAACCACAGCGTTTTGAGTTACTGGAATCGAAGAAGTTCCATTCTTTATTCAAACACGTATAAGTTTAATGCACATGGATAAAACAGTACAGGTAAAGAAGTGTAAAGTATCACTTTAGATTTACTTTCTTCCTTGATAATCCAAGTAAAGATATTTACTTATCATATCTTATGACAACCAAATACACTGACTGTGTTTTCATATCAAATCAGGATGATCATTTGATGCGTCACATGACTGACCACCATTATATCAGATATATATATTCGTAACAAGACAAAAGGCAAAAGTAACAAGTTCTCAGACTTCCAAGGATGCATGATTGTCGACACTGACTTACTAGCAATTTGTAAACTGAATACTGTTTATGTTTCACTATTCAAAGAAATCTGTAATTAGTGTCTAAATGAACTACAAACGAAAGAGAATATATTGGAAAACTATCGGTAACAATTCAAAGGGAAAGTACATGGACGGTCTTTTTGTTGTAAACTAATGTAAAACTCTGTTCGAATCAACCAGTTTTTATAAAATAGTCAAGGTTTAAATAATACAACAATACTAGGAGGAGGAAAATACTTATGGCATACAATTACTGGTCCAAAAACTTACTTCAGACAACAGAAAAGCTCAAACTGTGAACAGTGAATTAGTGGGAATGATAGACGTGGTTTGGTGAATCGTGTTTTACCTGAGTTGCTGTGAGTGGTGAAATGGTAAGATATTTATTATTTAGAATAGAAAATAATGTCCACAATGTACTGGAATATTATAAGAGATCGGGTCTTTACACATTACTACATTTTTTACCTTCATGAATAAGGGATTGGAGAAATTTAATGGGAAGAAAGAACAACACTCGTCAACACAAACATCGTCACTGTAATATTTTTCCATCACGACATTTTGTCAACAACCTTTCCACACATATTATTTCACGTTAAAGGTACGTTTTACGTAATCTTATATGTAGCAAAACTTACTTTTCCTTGGAAAAGGAACGTATGTTTCTTTCTCCGTTCCTGGTTGACTTGGATCTAAGAAAAAAGCTTGAAATGTTTACAATGTTAACTTTGACAATTAAAAATAAAATAATAGATGAAGTATATAATAACTAATTTATTGCTTAGTTTGTTCGAAACAGTTTTTCCTTTTTCGATTTATTTAAAAATTAGAATTCACAAATACTGATCACACATATAAACGCTTTGAAGGAAAGCACAACTTACAACACAGGTTATGTCTCAGTGTGAGTCCTTCAGGACATTGGTAGTTTTCACTTGGTTGTACGCATGCTAAAATAAAGTATAAGATGGTTCGTAGTTCAAGTATTGTTGACATAAGAAATAATATTTTGCACTATTTATTTGTAATTTAGCACAACACTACATCATGGGGTATCTATGCTCTGCCCATCACGGATATCGAAACCCGGTTTCTAGCATTGGAAGCACGCAGACAGTTTGCTGGGCCACTTGGGGAATTTTGACCTAATATGACACTTTAGGCTCATAACAAATTATTAACTACTTTTCTTCGTGAAAGCTCATACATTGAAAATCCTGTATGGTAAAGTTAAGGGTTCGATTTCCCCTCGGTTGGTACAGTGGATATCCCGTTGTAGCTTTGCTATATGAAAAACGCAAATTTTGGTAATTAAAGGCCCGGAATGGCCAGATGTGTTAAGGCATTCGACGTGTAATCTGAGGGTCGCAGGTTCGAATCCCCATCACACCAAACATGTTCGCCCTTTCAGCCGTGGGGGCATTATAACGTGACGGTCAATCCCACTATTCGTTGGTACAAGAGTAGCCCAAGAGTTGGCGGTGGGTGGTGATGACTAGCTGCCTTCCCTCTAGTCTTACACCCAGATCAGAATTAAAGATATGCTCAGTAACAGATACATTTAATCAAATAAGCTCTTCAAACTTTCTTATTTCAAATGATAAGAATGTATCGTTTCATCGCTTGGATGTGAAAAGTGGCTAAACAATGTCTCTGAATACCAAAACTTACTGTGTGTTTGTAACAAAAGAAACATTTTTCTGCTATAACACTGTAGCATTTAGTAATTTCAATATTTTCACAGACGATTAAAGAAATCATTCAACAATTTTGATTTTTTAAAATTATTTGTTCTATGACTTGTAAAGAAAACAACAAAACCTTTCTAATTTCTAACATAAGGTTATCTCGTTTTCTGACTTCACGGAATGTCTAATTTCATTAATTGTGTAACGCTATTAATTAAATTTATTCATATCTATGTATGTATTTAGTTATTGTATATAATAATAATAAATCAAAAATTATTTCGTAATGATAAATTTATATCTGCAGACAAGTTTGATTTTCAACATTTTAACACCTCAGGCTTAACGCGGAAACAATGGCGGTGAGCTGTATGTTGGTAGCTGGAAAGGTGATTTCATGGATTTTGGAAAATTAATGTACAATCATTAAATATATGTCGAACTTATAACACTTTACATAAATTGTAGTAAAAATGGATGGAATCCGATCCATAATTTAAAGTTTTTTTTACTTCTAAACACTACCAAAATCGATTCTTATAAGCATTTACCTTCCAAGAAATGAGTGATGAAAATTGGTTTTGTGCTTTTATCTCCCAGTTTTTGAGTATTCAATAACGCACTTATACACACCGGTATCAGAAAAATCAAATTTATAAATCATCAAATCTCCCGTGGCTTTGTTTACCCGAATTTTATTATCGTCTGTTGCTATTCCACCGTAGGGGCCAAACCAATAATACTGGAAAACATCAAAAGTATATCTATTGATTCCAATGCTATCAGGGACACACGGAATCACCTGTGGGGCGCCAAGTACAATATTTTCATGTTTAAGTTTGATGTGTGCAGGCATTGCTATTATTACAGCATAGAATGCTGTAAAAATCAATGTTTTGAAAAAAAACTTCACCATCTCTATATCTTAAAGTCTGCTTGCAGTAGTAGATTGAACGTTTTACAAAATGTCTTCCAATTATCTGTGTTGCTAAGATACTGTTTCATTGTTAATATTATAATATTGTTAATACAAACAATATGTTATAAAAGTTACGGAGTTTCGGATCAAACACTAAAAGCTGATAAAAGTTACGGAGTTACGGATTAAACGCTAAAAGCTGACAAAGTACAGAAATTTATGATGAGGCTACAGAAACCACAATTCCATTTTTACACAGCTTTGATTTGAATTTAAAATATATAAATTCAAAAATGTGTGAAAAAAACGTCGAGTGGTTACGTTATTTTTATCACAAAATAAGATATTGTTGTTTCACATCATGCTTAGAGGCAACAAAGAAACACCACAACAATATATCATAAAAGTTACGGAGTTTCGGATTAAACACTAAAGCTGATAAAAGTTACGGAGTTACGGATTAAACGCTAAAAGCTGACAAATTACAGAAACTAAAAGGTGTGAAATTTATGATGAGGCAACAGAAACAACAGTTCCATTTTTAAAGAGCTTTGATTTGAATTTAAAATATACAAATTGATATATGTGTGAAAAACATCTAATGTTTACGTTATTTTATTACAAAATAAGACATTGTTGTTTCACAATAATACTTGCTAAATAATCACAATTATTGTTGTGAAAATAGTTCAAACAACTCGCCTGGCAGGTAAATTACATATACGGAATTTAAAAGTTTCTATTCTTCCCTTAAGTTTCCCAAATTTGAGTTAAAATATTAAAAATAAAAGCATCATAAACAAACTGTTTACACACTGGTTGGAACAGAATTATAAGAAAAAGAAATTTATTTATTTTCTCCCATGAAGATACCTAAGGGGCTGAATATAAAAATCGTATAGTTCATAACATCATAGGCCTAATATCAATGTCTTCTGACAAGTACAATGAATTGTGATCACACTCTATCAGTTTAGAAAACGTCTTCACCGTAAGATTCGTTGCTTATATAAATATTGTTCTTATTGTGTTTGGTCGTCGGCAATGGATAGGACAAAGTATAGTTGATATAATATTGTACATGTTTGTTTTGAAAATTCGTGAGTGCTTACGAAGCACATGAGGTAGATATAGCCCAGAGTGCCGGTTTTGTAACTATGGCTGGAGGTGCAAGCAACCCTGTTAATGGAATTATCTGCAATTATTCAGTGAGAGACTGATCAATCTGTGAGTCAGCCACTTTCTCTTGAAGTTATTCATCTCATGAACAATCTGAAACTGTTCATTCCGAGAAAGATTTTTATAGCCTTTTTCCACCACAGGATTTTCTCATGTTTCCCTGTACACCTCCTCCAGAGTCAGCTCGGTCTAATATTGCGTATTTAGGTATGATTTCTCAGGTATGTGATGTTTTATCCCTTTTTATGAATTCCTACAATCCTCATCCTTTTTTGTTGTATGATAGTTCTCAGTTCTTCCTTACCATATTTAGTTTTCCCACTTTCTTTGGATATTAGGGTTCATACAAAGCAATTTACTTCATAATTGGTTGAGAGTTCCAGCATGTCTTGCTTCCTATGTGCTGTGGATAGTTTGTTTGACGAACCATCAAGTAGCCTATCCGTTTTAAGACTCACAGGTGTTGGAATCTATTTTGCCAATTTGGGAGTACCCCCTGACTTCCAGTGCTTTTAACCCATGCCTCTGTCTTATCCTTACTTTTGTGGTATTTATCTACCATACATTTACTTTCAGATACTCTGTACAAAAGTCCTGAGGTTTATGAGGAACAGCCTCTCCTTTGTTACTTCTAAGATGACTCATTTTTCATTCTCTACTCTCACCTTGCATACATAATTTTTCTGTTGTTGAAACATACTGGGTCAAAATGCAGCCTTCTGTCAGATTTATTTGCTGCCCACTTAGGAAATCATGTGTAGCTCTGTTTCTTAGTATATTTTCAAACGTATTCCAGACCCTTTGGAATTGCATGCTAGGAACACTCTATCCTTTCGTTTTTGGTAGCTCATTTGCCACAGTTGGAATCGAGACAAGCCCCTATTCCTGTTTCCCATCCTGGTGCTTCCCAGCTTTTACCTGTTCCTCTTTCCAGGTGTTTTTTTCAGTGTAGATCATCATAATATCAACAGTACCAGTTGATAACTGGATGGGAGCTCAGTTGTGTGACTTTCTTCCCCTTTGGCAGTGTTTCACCACAGATTGGTGGATTATTTGGACATGTCCTATGCTTCCTTTACCTTCCTCTTTTTATCACAGATATCAATTTCTTTCCTTCCTCAGAATCCCATTAACAGCCAGCTTCTGTTGGAGGTAGTTCAGGACCTTCTGTCCAACAGAACATTGAATCTGGAAATCATCTCTTTCCCAGTTTCTATTCCAGCTGTTTGTTGTTGTCATTAAAATTGAAGACTGAATATCTGTCATAGTCTTTCAATTAATTTCTCAGTCTTTTTTTTTTTTTATAATATAGAGTAAAAGCAAAAAACATAAGTTTTTGCACATTGTAGTGAATATGTTTGACTTCCTCCTTCAATTATACTTTATCTGTATTGTAGAGGCAGGGCTGAATTATTTACTAGGCACAGTGCCTAGGGCCTATGAAAACTATAGGTCCATGAAAAGTTTCCTTAAAAGTTAATTTTTGGTTTAACTTATATGGCTGGTAGGGCCTACAAACAGTAGGTGTCTACATCCTACAATCGTTTTGATACAGCATGGTGGAGGAACTTGGGATTGTTCTGGTTCTTTCCCTTCAACTGTCTTTTGTGTAGCTTATTCTGAAGATGTTATTTGTCTTAGGTTGGTTCTGGTCAATTTTTCTCTCATACACATTTTTTCAATCCAGGACATCAGGTTTTTTAAGTTGATATACCATTTTGAATTCTTAACATACTCTCTCTTCAGGAGTCAGGGGTTTGATATCCCTTCTGGTCTCATTAATTTCAGGTGAAGATGGTATGATCCTCATTCTACACCCACCCTCTCTATCTGTGTCAGTTTCCAGCAGCACAGATTTTGGATGTAGTTGTCAAGTACAGTCCATCATGCCCTAGCCACTTTGTGTCTGGGGACACTTCCATTTTTCCCCAATACTAATTGGATTTACTTCTCAGTTTTTGTCTACCAGAATATACAACACATTTCCCAGATTGGTGAAGAGTATGGCTGATTTAGAAGTAGTGTAGTCTCCCACATCATATCTACATATCTGATTCTTTAGACTCAAGGTGTGTCCTTTGTACTCTTTCAAAGGGTGCTTCTTTTCTTCCCTTGCACCAATTCTATCTGATTATATAAGCACAGCTAATGTACCATATCAGAAGTTAGTTTTTCTATACATAAAATGTGCTTCCTCTCCACTGAAAATGAGTGATTCAATTCTCCACTAAAACTCAAAACAGTAATTTGATAGAACTGAATAGAGGAAGTCGCACGTATAATGAGTGTATAGCACTTTCCTTTGTGGAGGATTATCCACGATAATTTGCATGAGGGACATTAAAATGAGTCATTTTCAAAGGAAGGGAGGAAAAAGGCTTGTGGCATGTTTTTCTTTCTTTTTTTCACATAGAGGGCAGCACTAAATGAGACTAGTTATATGAAATACATTTTCTGTATAGGAAACATAACTTTCACTGTTGCCCTGCTTAATATCTTATTTTGTTGAAAATCACCTATATTTTCATGAAAATTGGGATCATCTAGAAATTTTTCCTTCTCTCTAGTATGTTTTCTGGGCCTCCAAATTAACAAGGTGCCTTATATCCAATTTTATATTGTAAGCCTTGATATGGATATATCATCCAGTTGCAAAAGAGACCCAAGGCAACTCTCAGTCCTAACTTGTCAATTTAGAGGTCATTAGATGAAATTCTTATTGTAGTTTTGTTCTTATTTATTTTTCAGTTGTGTAAATAATCAGATTACTTAATAGTCTTACACAGTATTATTTGTTTAAGGGTTCATTTAACTTTTAAGAACAACTTTCAGGTTTCCTGCTGCCCTTGGAACTATTTCATTGTAAATCATGTTCAGTTTTGATGGCCATAATAATGCATTATTGCCTGAAAATACTTCTTTCATTGTAGTAAGTTTCTACAAAATGAGGTCAATCTTATTCCACACATTTTGATAAACTTTTCACTCAATCTCCACTGCATTTGGATGTTGGCTTTCTAGACTATGTTTAAGCAGATCAAAGACAAAAACAAAACAGCATTTTATGCTTCAATAAAACTGAATTGTGTTGGTAATCCAAATATTTTGTGTTAAAGCCTTCAAAACATATGCAGATAATAATTATTCACTAATGGATATAAACTAAACTGAGTTCTTTTTTGTCTTCAATAGTGTTTGCTAATTCAGAACCTGTTAGAGGGTTTGAAGAAGGTGCACTCCAGATGTGCTTTGCTGATCTTAGGCAGGTTAGTAAACCTTTACAAAACTCTACTATTTAAGTTCATATTAAAAGATATTACAAGTAATGTAAACATTGCTTTTGGACTAAATACATTTTATGTGGTTGCTGTAGAATAGTCATTAATATTGTATATGTATGTAACATAGACATATATTATGTATATAGATATGTAATTAACAGTTACATTATGGAAGACATTAAACCTTGAAGAATGATATATGCTCATAGGAAGAAAAGTATGCAACTCTCATGAAATGCCTTTCAAAAATGAAACTAGTTAATGAAATTATTTCCTTAAAACTTGATAACAAACTTTCATTAAAGTAAGTAGTTTCAGCAAAAGTTTTATTTTGTAAATATTTTTTGGATTTTTCTGACAAAAATTCATTATTTAATGTAGTTATTTACACTTGGACTCTGAGTAGTTCACATGCAAAGTAATTTTTACATAAAGTATACAAATAATACGTTTTACCTTACTGTTTTACATTTCATTTGCATAACCTCTAGAACCTCATAAATGAACATCAATTGTTGTTTTTTAAGGTAAATGTTTGTACTTTTTTTTCTCTTTTATGCACCGTATTACTAACTCTATTTGTCATCATCAACAGAGAGTGCAGGAAATGTTTTAAAATTAACAAAATGTGTACATACCTTTACATCTTTATAGAAATTTATTAGTATAGTCATCTTTTTCACATATTCATAATTTAACGTCTTTATCTTTTCATTTATAGTTTATTTTTAACTCTCCTTTAAAATTCTTTGTCTCTATTTATTCTGATATGTTAACTGATACCAATAGGCCTTTTATGAAGAAGTTATTTTGAGAAATTCCCTACATAGGTGTGTTGCCAAAACAGGATGGCTGTGATAGATACCATCTTGTTTATAAAGCTTTCACAATCTATGTAACAAGTTGCTTATAAAACAATTAAATCACTCAAATAGGATTTTTAAAACATAAATTATACATAGTCAACTAAAATATAAAAATTAGATTTATGTACAATTCAACTGTCTCTAACTATAGCATTTTGAGGTAACAAACTATTGTAAGTGCTGTAGACAATAGTACTGCAGGCTGTTACTTCGACTTCAGTACAAAAACTGTACACCAATTTCATATTAACTGTTGGTGGAGTGGAGTGTAAACTGAGCTCTTTATAACATCTTTGTACACTTGTATTAACTAATTACTTGTACGTCATAAATTTGTTTCCAAAGTATAGAAGATTGGCATAGCACCCATAAAAGGCTGTAAAATCTATTTCTCTTTTGCAGTGGATTCAGTTCTAAGATTGCATATATCGTATGTCTCAAAAGGACATGTGAAAATACATTGGCATCTAGACAGTTGTATGCATTGTGAGCTTATGTGTTTACAGTCAGTTTCTGTTAAATTTGAGATTTTTTTTATATAACTTGGATCATGTGACAAGCAAACTATGTGAGCAAAATATTTATTTTAAATGTTTCTGTTGTAACAAAAAATTAAAACTTGGATAACATAAACATTAAATTATATACTATAATGTTAATTTCATTCACATGCATGGATTGTAAAGATGTTTAATTAAATTTTGCACATAATTCAGTAATTTGCATATAAATTAATTTTAAAATGCTGCTGTTCTGATCAGATAAACAGATATGACTTTCAGTGTTATTTTGTTTATCAACACTACTCATCAGTGAGTTTCTGATGTGAGTACTTAAGACTATGTCATTTAAATGCTTCTGTGTGCATTTTAATCTGGAATTTTTTGCCCGTTAGCTTCAGTCAAGAACACTTTTTATGTGTCTGGGAACCAAATATATACACGAGATTTACATTCATTGTCAGTGACATCCGTCAATGTATTTATGGCATTTGTACTCGTGATTATAAATGTCACATATATGTTTTGTTGACTTCGCTCTCTTGAACTTCGAATAATCCAGTTACATGTCTTATCACAGCTGTATGTGAGAGTGACTTATTTTGTCATGTAATTCTTGGAATTGTGATTTCTTCATGAAGTTATTTGCTTTTATTCTCTTTTTTTATTATTTTTTCTGTTGACTAAATCACTGGACTTTTCTACAGGCTTTAAAAGAATTTCAAAGTAATTGTTAGTCAGATTGTTTACTTCTGCTATAATTATTTTGGTGAACTTTGTATTTGGTCATTCTAATTTGCTTGAGAAACATCTCTAGAATACTTTAGAATCCTCTTTTCTTAGTCTTGCCTGAAACATCAGTCTAGTCTAGTTATCTGAATGGTAAATGGTGAACAAGTTTTTGTATTTGTCTTGTCCATCCCATAGTTCTGATGCTCATGAACTGTCATGGTTAGTAACCTGTATGGTCACTTCAGCCTGATTGTTAATTGAGAACTTTTTATTAACTACTAGATACCAGTTATTCATTACTTTTTATCCTGTGTTTTGACAAATAATCTGCTTCCATATTCTTGGAAATCTCAAAGAACTATTTATTTCGTAGTCGTGGCTGAAAATCAATCATTAGTCTTCTTGATACAGAGACTGGTTGATATATATATATATATATACAGTAGTTTAAATATTCAGTGACCATCATGGAGGTCTGTTTTCTCTTTTTTTAACTCAAGGGAGTTTCAAGTTTGTATTATGTGAATTTTGTTGCATATTTCTTTTTCTTTGTATTAGAGGATGTGTGTCTCAGGTTAATAGGCTGGATTTTATTGGTCACTAGCCATTGTTAGGGAAGGTTGTATAAAGTTTTACTTGTACAGGTCTCATGCTTTTCTAGGTACAAGGAAGCACTTTGCTGGTCTACAGTACATGGAATCCTCTCTTACTTCACAAAAGAAATATTGTTTTTACAAACACCTAAAGTTAAAAAAAAGGACAAAAACAGTTACATTATTTAACTAGTGTTTCAAGCAACTGCCCTTCATTAGGTTTGATATTGTTTAAGGTTATTTAATTTTCTCAAGTTTCAACACAACTGTTCATTGTTATTTGTGAATCTAGATTTAGAATTGATATTTTGTCTTCATTGAGCTTAGAGTAAGTTATTGCACAGTACATTTTTAAGCTTAATTATAAAACAAATAATACCCTAGGCTCACTTATTGCACCACGATAAGTTAAATAGCATTGTATTTATATTTTTTTAAGTTGTTTATTAACATTGAGGTATAGACAAGAGTAAGATAAAAGTTACCAAGGGTTTCAATGGAGTAGTGTTTCAACTAAGCCTTTGTTATAATAATGTTTTACACCCAATGCTTATATTTAGGCCATTAAATACACCTTCTGTTACTAATGTTAAGATCAGATGATAGCTAGTTGTGTCTTAGTGTGAATGTGTAGTATTTAAAGTACGTAATTCCCTCCAGTTTTACACTGTTAAATTAGGGATAGCTAGCTGACTTCCCTCTAGTCTTACACTGTTAAATTAGGGATAGCTAGCTGACTTCCCTCCAGTCTTACACTGTTAAATTAGTGATAGCTAGCTGACTTTCGTCTAGTTTTACACTGTTAAATTAGGGATAGCTAGCTGACTTCCCTCTAGTCTTTCACTGTTAAATTAGGGATAGCTAGCTGACTTCCATCTAGTTTTACACTTCTAAATTAGGGATGGCTAGTGCAGATAGCCCTCGTGTAGCATTGCATGAAATTGAAAAACAAACAAACATAATTAAAGATGTATTAACTGTGGAAAATCAACCAAGTAAAATAGTTCCATATATTTTTTGATATCACATCTTCCAATTATTTTAGTTTAGTCACAGAGTCCATCTGTCTCCTTTCACTAAAACTGATTTCTTATTATTGCTTTCTGACTTATAGTGTACAATTCCTTCTTCTTGTAATTTTTGTTAGTTAATTTATGTATAGCAGTTTACTTTATTTTGGTGCACTGGAATTTATCTTGCAGAATTTTTGTAGTTATATTTTCTTATAACTTCTAGATCTTTTCATGACATGGGACTGGGCAACCTACTTTCATGACTATGGACAAGAAAATAGTAAGTATTGAAGGGTAAACCCACAAGTTGCTGTAGTTCTGCTTGAAAAGTAAGTGGAACATTAAAGTGATCAAAGTTAATTTTAAATGTCACTATAACTTGCTTTATTATAAATTGTTAAAGTCTTTCCAATAATTATTATGCATGTTTTAATTTTTAAAAATGGAAAAAGGAAACGTATAGCCACCTGAAAAGTTTTATGTTTAGTTACCTAGTTATGTGTTGCCCTTAAGAAACCTGATACTATTGATGTCTTACTCCAAGACATGTCCTGCAAGATGTCAAGTTTCATTTTTTAAATTAAAAGTTCAGTCTTATTTAGTTTCTCAACTAGCCTTTGACAGATGTAAATACAAATTTAGAAAGAATGAAGGTAAGATGATAAAGAGTTGTAGACTGTGAATAAAGTAATGTTTTATTTTTTCTTTCCTTAATGTTAGTTTATTTTTAGTATTGGTTAAATTGTTTGATATATATATATATATATATTTGTTTATGAGGATTATTTTGCATTGTTATCTTAAGATATGTATTTAGAACAAAACTAAACCTCCTAAGCTAGCTGAATTTTGTGTTTGGGATTATAGCAAAAAATTTGCTTGCATTGAGGGTACCATGACAGATGAATCAATACCTTTTAATCATCATAAGTATGGTGATATGTTAGACGTATATAATATTCATTACTCGTTTAATTTTTATTTGAACTATATAGGTATTTTGTTTTGATCAGAAGTTGGAAACAGTTGTAGATTTTATTACCAAAAAGTTTCTCTCTGTAGATGTTTTTTATCATAGTTATATATTAAACATAACTTGATAATTCTTTGTATTAATACCATAATTATTAATGAATAAGTTTTAACTGTCTAGAGTTTAATAATAGTTGAATGTCTGTTGTGTAGTCAGTTAATCATACATGCATACAATTTGCACATATTCACAAGATGATAGGTTCCAATGCTTCACATTAAATAAACATTCTTAGATTTTCATCTCCACGTGTAATGTGAGAGTAATAAAACATTGAATACAAAGTAGATAAATATTATCAATATATTATTTTTCTAAGGTAGATAGAAATAAAATCTTAAATTTATGGTATAATGTTTATAACTAAAATTATATTTTACATTTTGAAGTTAATAATCATGAATGTGTTAGTTAATTTAGCCATAATTAGTTTTATTTAACAGAAAACCACTTAAATTCAGAATGTTTGTTTGTTCATATATTTAACAGTGCTTACCACAAATTTGCACAATTAATTGATACTTTCTTGCATATAAATACGATAGTTTTCCTTAACCTTTTTTTTATGATAACTAGGTGCCTGGGATTTTTATAATGAAAGAACACCTCATGTATGAAAATAAGCAAGTGTACGCACATGAACCAAAATAAGCTCCTGAACACACATGTAGGAAAATAAACACTTGAGTGTGCATGTACGAAAATGAGCACTTGTGGGCGCATGTTCCAAAATAAGCACATGCGTGCGCATCTTATAATTTATGCACATGTAGGAATATTAATTTGTACTCATACAAGCACATGTACGAAAATAAGCTTTTGCGTGTCAATGTACAAATTTATGCACAAAATCAGCACCTTCGCGCTCATGTAGGGAAATAAGCATGTGCGTGCGCATCTACCAATGAACGGAAATGGACGCTTATCTATCAACTTACCTGCTAGCGCGCATGTAATAAAATAACCATTAGCTCGCGCATTTCCCAAAATGACAAACTGGGCGATAATGTACCAAAATCAGCACCCGTGCGCCCATCTACGAAAATAAATATCTGCGGGGTAATGTATAAATATACGCATCTGCGCGCACATATATATGAAAATAATCATTTGCAAGCACATGTATCAAAATAAGCATCGATTAATTTATGCGCATGCTCGCTCATGTACGAAAATAAGCACCTGCGTGCTCAGTTGTATTTTATTTTTGTATTCACTTGTGGATGAATTTTAGATTAATGTATTAAAACACAGATATTTGTTCCAGTTGAAAAACGCTATTGATTTCAGTTTTATCTGCAGAAGAGTTACAGGTGTAAATTCATTGGGCTCTAGATTCACATGCACATCTAGTGATCGTTTTTATCTCCAACATGAATGACACTGTTCAAAGGAACAATACAACCAGTGATAAATAAATTTGGACAGTTTTTCTGACATCTTCCACCAGTGTCATTTCATTCACTTTGGTGGAGAATTATTCTTTCCCCCCTTTCTTCCTGTTATTTCCAGTTCTTCCAGTTTCTCAACATACACAGAGTTGATATATCCACAGTTAAGATGCCCTGCTTATAGCTTTGTCCTTATTCAAACATGGGGAAATTATATATTTCCTGTCACCAGTGCTCATACTTTGGTAAGTTAGATATTTATGTCCTCTGTCATCTGAGTTACTTCAGATGAATTGAAAGTTAGTTACTGATTGCTACTTTGTTTTTCTGGGTAAACTTAATTGTCTTGGATGTTCATTACTATTACTATTATAATCCTAATTTTTAGAAGTGCGGGACTTAATTATGTGCCCTTCATTGTCCTTGTTAATTTAGATATCTGTTAAGTTAGACATTAATTATTAATGTGTTTTTTTAAGGTAATTCTGGTCAATTTGCACATTCTTTATTATTCCATACTTTGTGGGTTAGATACAATTAGATGGTTTGCCCATAAGATATTTATCAGTATTTTGTTAAATGATTATGCTTTAATAGTTTCTACGTTACACAGCTTTACTACTTGTAATATTTCATTTATTCTGTCTGATTGTTTTTCATTATTGTTAACTGTATATCTTATTATCCTAATTTTCATCAGTGGGACTTAAAATCTTTTGACTTGTTATGTATTCATTTATTTCCCATGGCTAAACTTGATTTTGGCTACTTCAACGTGATAGAAACCGAATAGAAACCTGTGATACCAGAAACCTAATTTAATCCCAGTAATCTACACTTTATTGTTCTGCCCCATGGTGTCCACTTTATTGATAGCTGTTTGCAACTTTAAGTCCAATTCTCAAATTCAAGACCCTACCATTTAGACTAACCTTGGCTCTAAGTTGTGTGGAGGTACAAACATTTTTCTGACTCTGAGTCTTTGCACACTTCATTCTGTGGATTATTGGCTCCTGCTTGCTTCCATCCATTTGAAGTCCAGAGGCCACACTACTCTGCTCTAAGAAGATGCACTATTGAGTAGGATTCCTAATGATGGAGAGAAGTCTCTTCTTACCCTTCTCAATACCTCATTTAGTGATTAGTTCTTCTTTTCCACCTCAGTAAAGTTTAGCTTCCTCCTTCATCTTCACGTTTGGAATGAATAATTCACACATCCATCACCTTCCAATCTCTGGTCTACCATGGAGTGTTCACTCCATACCACCTTTATTGAGGTTCTTAAGCTTTGTCCCACTTCCCTCTACTTCTGCTGGGATAGTGGTTGTTATGGTGCATTACAACATCTTCAAAGTAGTCACTTATATCATAGAGCCAGTGGTACCAATTCCAGGTCTCTGTGCTCATGGTCACCACATTATGATTGCAGCTTTCCATTTTCCTGGCTCCCTAAATTTGGTTTTAAATTGATTATATTCTCCCAAGTTTCTCCTCATGGAGTGGCCCCTCATTTTGTGGGTGTCAACACTTCAAACCTACATGTATGGCTTTAGTCAGTTCCATTGTCTCAGCCCAGTCTCTGGTTGAATGTGTTACATTTTTCCTTTCCTGGTTCATCAAGCCTCTGTCCATGTCTATTACCACAGATAATCTTTTGAATTTTGTCTCTTTCTCATTGTTTCTGCACTTCTCATCTTTCCCTATTATTCACCTAGTTGTTAAATAAACACTTCTCCACTTCGATTGTGTCTGGCTATTGGGCGGCTTTACTGATTACCCAACATTTCATCTGGATTTATTTTTCCCTCCTTTTATACATCTTTGAATTGTTTATTGTGATATCAGATATGTGTTAGTAAATCCATCACAGTCGTCACATACTTAATAAGATAATTCAATATGAACGATCATATGGCGTCGCTACACGGGCGTCGTGTGCCTAAATGTAGGAGTTACTGCCATCTGTGATAGGTTTCTAAAAATACCGTATCGTAGGTGTGATTGGTTACGAAATGTTAGTGTGGTCACTAGAGTTATCGTTCTTAGTAAAATAATTTTTTCTCTGTCAATCATGGGTTTCAGCAAGTGGAAGTATATAATGTCAGGCTGTCACTCGAACGCATGGACGGGATTACTGGTTTGTTTATTTGGTTTGTCTTGAATTTCGCGCAAAGGTAATCGAGGGCTATCTGCGCTAGCCGTACCTAATTTAGCAGTGTAAGGCTAGAGGAAAGACAGCTAGCCATCACCATCCACCGCCAACTCTTGGGCTACTCTTTTACCAACGAATAGCGGGATTGACTGAACATTATAACATTATGTCATTTGAATAAATGATTAGAGAAACATAGTGTTCTAATTAGTTGTTTTAAAATATAAAACACATTATTATACTTGTGTTGTGAATTGTTTGTATGTTTCTTTTATCAGCCAGTAATTAAAATACCACTGGCCTTGTTATTTGAACAATAAACAGAGATGCGAGGAATGTGAGAAAAGTATCACCTCTTGTCTATTGTTGGCTTTGTTCTTTCGAGTACTAGCCTGCAATGTGTGAAAGACAAAGATGAACTGCACAAAGAGATGGGTCGATATGCAAATAATTAAACGTGTTCAAAGATAGAAATAAATACATTTTCATAATATCTTATTATAAATGGAGCTTAAAGCTCATTCTAAATCCCATATCTAAAGGTTTTCTTGATAATTTGTATAGTAAAACTACTTACACTCATGAAATACTATTCAGTAGTGGTATAGATATGTCTGGTATACAATAATTTTTTAAAAATAAATTTTTGATATAATTAGATTATGAAACATTAAAGTTTTTAATATAATTGTAAAATGATAAAATGATCGTGGATGCATAACAAAAATATTCCCCCCTGGATATTAATTACTAAAACAGTGATTTGTTTTTGTTTTTAAATTTCGCGCAAAGCTACATGAGGATTATCTGTGCTAGCCGTCCCTAATTTAACAGTGTAAGGCTATAGGGAAGGTAACCAATCACCATAGCTGACCGCCAACTCTTGGGCTACTCTTTTACCAACGAATAGTGGGATTGACCTTCACATTATAACGCCCACATAGCTGAAAGGTCGAGCATGTTTGGTGTGACGGGAATTCGACCCCGCCACTCTCGGGATTACGAGTGGATTGCCTTAACCACTTGGCCATACCGGGCCTAAGCGATTACTGTGTGTGTGTTTTTCTTATAGCAAAGCCACATCGGGCTATCTGCTGAGCCCACCGAAGGGTATCGAACCCCTGATTTTAGCATTGTAAATCCGTAAACATACCGCTGTATTAGCGGGGGACAAAAGAGAAACAGATAAGGTGAGTACTTTCTCCATCTTTTTACTGTGGGTTAAAGTATACCCACGACATTCACTAAAATAAACCACTGTTTGTCCTGTTTCTTCCCTCTCCCTCAACACCCGGAGATGCATCAAGTCAGATTATCGCCCGGAATTGTTACCCAGTGGAACAATGGTAAATTTAAAGACTTACAATGCTGTAATTACGGATTAGATTCCTGGTGTTAGGCACAGCATATCACTCACTGTAATTTTGCTCTGTAACAAAAAAGCAGCAAGTACTTCTAAAGCGTATGTGTTATTTTTAAAACCCAGTAACAGGTATGAGCAAATCCTCATTAAACCACGTGCAATAGAGGGCGGTGCATGCGTTTTCTGAAGAATTGAGATCTGAAATTAAAAATATGAACTTCATTACAACATTTAATTTTGTTTTCCCACGTATGATGAACAATGTCACCTAAGCCTACTGGATTTAGGTCTGAGCATTTAAGAATGTGTCTTCCTTGGCCTAAAATCCTAGTGACTATATCTCGTCTAAAACTAAGTTTAATGTACCTACAACATTAACACCTCTCAATATTTGTTATTTTCACTTCCAGAACAAACTAATTGATCACTCGTAGCGTTAAGAATAAGAAACACTTTGATCCATTTTATGGATGTTTCTAATGCTCGCTTACAGTTTAAAGAGATATCTGATGTCTTGGATTTTACTTTAGGAGATGAAGAAAAATCGCAATCCGCTTCTTAGAAATTTACAGTTGGTGTTGGATTAACTACAAAATCCACATTTTCAATGTCGGCTGGCGGTGCTTGTGGCTATGCTACCCAGGCGATTACACCTTACTGTATGAGATTATATCGGGTTTCAGTGTATTTATCTGTATCGTATATGATGTTATTATTATCCGATAACACACGTGTACGCAATTTTTTCTAATCCTATCAGCAACATAACGTGTAATTACTACAGAAAATAGAAAAGCATTAGGAGGGAGGAAAAAACCAACTACGTTTAACTGAAGTCTAAAATTTTATTTCAGAAACACAGAGACAGAATAAAATGGCCATAAAAAACATAGGAAAGGACAAAAAACACGTAAAATTTTAGAAAAAAATGTTATTGTGAGAAAATAAGAATTGTATTATCCTAAATAATAACAATAAATATCTTACTTTAGGCGGATGGCGGGTTCTAAACCATTCGCTATACTTACATGCTCTTTCATCTCTAACAGTGTAGTAATGTGACGGACGATCCTAGTATTTGACAAGAGAACCTCAAGAGTCGGCATTGGGTGCTATTGAATAACGCCCTCTAATATATTAATTGTAAACTAGGATAGAATTCGAGTAGCTGTCGACAAAATTCGGTAACAAATAATCGCACAAAAATAGACACAAGATGGCATCTAACTACAAAATCCAGACGTAATAACAATGAAGTTGAAAGAAATACTACATAGAATAATTGTGTTTTCTATATTTGCTATAATTTATTCTGTTTCATTCGGTTATACGTTAATGCAATAGGCCTTGTTCTTTCATTAATTAATCAAGTATTAGCCGCAGTGCAAATATGAGTAAAACATATTTCTTAACAGTCGATATGGATAAACAGCTTAATTTATTTATTAACAACGAACAAGCAAAACAATCACTTAGAAAGAGGGAGACAAGTAAACTATGATATTAATTATAAAAAAACAAACAAACTAAATCTGTAGCGGACAAAAATTCTGTAGCAATCGCTACAACTTAAAGAAGAAATACTGGAACATTTTGAAACCCCTGTTTACGTGATCTCATCCTGATCAGGCTACTTTAGTAGAACGGAAGAGATGCTTGCAAAGGTAAATCAATATCCTTCGAAGCAATCTTTGACAACCGAATAACCACAACATGTTCCCATGTTTTCACATTGTTTTTTTTAATTAGTCTTGTTAGTAAATCCATGTCCACCGTGTTTATTAATAAATAAATGTTTACCATGTCCTGAAATCATGTTTGTCTGACGCTGTTTCCTATTTACTCGGGCTAAAACAGTGCTTAAGGCACTCCACTCATAATCTAAGGGACGCAGGTTTGAATCCCCGTAACACCAAACATGCTCGTCCTTTCAGTCGTGGAGGCGTTATAAGGTGACAGTCAATCCCACTATTCGTTGGTAAAGACCAGCCCTAGAGTTGGCGGTTGGTGGGGATGACTAGCTGCATTCCCACTGCTAAATTAGGGACGGCTAGAGCAGATAGCCCTCGTGTAGCTTTGCGCAAAGTTTAAAAAAAACAACAAGAAAACAAATCACTCTTTTAGTAATTAATATCCAGGGATGAATATTTTCGTTATGCATCCAGTGTCATTTTATTATTTTACAATTATATTAAGAACTTTAATGTTTCATAATCTAATTATATCAAAACCCATACTTAAATTTAACTTTAAAAAATCATCATATACGAGACATATCTATACCACTACTGAATATTATTTCATGAGTGTAAGTAGTTTTACTATACAAATTATCAAGAAAACCTTTAGATATGGGATTTAGAATGAGCTTTCAGCTCCATTTATAATAAGATATTATGAAACTGTATTTATTTCTATCTTTTAACACGTTTAATTATTTGCATATCGACCCATCTTTTTTTACAGTTCATTGTGTCTTTCTCACATTGCAGGCTAGTCCTCGAAAGAACAAAGCCAACAATAGACAAGAGGTGATACTTTTCTCACATTCCTCGCATCTCTGTTTATTGTTCAAATAACAAGCCCAGTGGTATTTTAATTACTGACTGATAAAAGAAATATACAAACAATTCACAACACAAGTATAATAATGTGTTTTATATTTTAAAACTACTAATTAGAACACTATGTTTCTCTTCCCATTTATTCAAATGACATGAACAATGTGAAATATTATATCGTGGTCAGTGTTGTTTACTTACACCATATAGTTAAACATGAAACAATGAAAGAAAACTGTACTTTTTAAAACAAATGTTGGTCACAATGAAGAACATTGTAAAATGTCTTCAGTATTACATGTTCTCTCCTTATCAATAAAAGTATTAATACCCTTACCAGGCGTTCTGAGATACATTTTTGTTTTAAGTGGGGCTTTCGTCATGAAGATTGTTTTTTCTGTTGCGAAAGAAAGAAATACATTTGTATAATTTCGGTGTATGAAAACTATAAAAACAATAAATAAAATAATAAAGACATTTTGGTTTTTTCTTATTAATTTGCTTAACTGCAATTCAACAAACATAACATATTCTTCAGAATATTGGTCAATTTGTGCCGAATTATATATTGGTGAAGCAAATCGTTTAAAATTAAAGATAAATTTATACAAACTCTTTATACGTAAGGTCCCCAAAACAAGGTACATTTTATACCCACAAACATTTTAATGAAGTATTTTGAGAAAATTTTAAATTTAGAAAGAATCCTATTTTCCACGTTTCCTCTCTTTGTGTCTCGGCATAGCCAGGTGGTTAAGACGTTTGACTCGTTGTCTGATGATCGCGGGTTCGAATTCCAGTCGCACCAAACATGCTCGCCCTTTCAGCTGTGGGAGCGTTATAACGTGACGGTCAATCCCACTATTCGTTGGTAAAAGAGTAGCCCAAGAGTTGGCGGTGGGTAGTAACGACTAGCTGCCTTTCCTTCTGTCTTACGCTGCTAAATCAGGAACGGCGAGCGCACATAGCTTTCGCGAAGGTTTATCTCGAAATTTAAAAAACAAACAATAAAAGTAATAATAGCCATGTCAGCTGCTCCCTATTGTTATTTTTTATGGGCTTATTTAATAATCTATTTATATTGTTGTGTTTGCTTCTTGATAAATAATTTTATTATCGTTGGATTCTTATTTACTGTGTGTTTGTATTACATGTGTTTTAGATATATACAGGGTGTTCCCAAAACATGTATACACAATTTAAATGATTATAACTCAAACTTTCTTATTTTACAGATACAACTGATTTGAAGTAATGGAAGAAGTAAAACTAAGCTTTGATTTAAAGGAAAGTTATCTTAAAGTGCTACTGAAAGTGTGAGAACGTAGCTGAAGTGTAAAGACGGTTTAAGAAAGGAGTTTCAAACATATCCACTCACCATTATTCGTATTAGAGATACGTTTCAAACAAATGGAACTGTTCAAGACGTCCATAAAGAGCGTTCTGGAAGCCTGCAGTCGTCCACCAGTTCCACACGAGAAGCAGAGCTTTTGGAAAGTCTCCACCGATCTCCAAGAAAATCTGTTCGGCAAACAGTCCGTGAGACAGGAATCCCAAAATCGAGCGTCCATCGCATGTTGAAGCACGCTCATTGGAAAAGTTTTATTCCAGCATTAGTCCACACCCTCAATGAAGATGATTCTGACTGGATTTTGTGAGTGGAACCTGGCAAAACCTGCAGAGGATGCACGGCTTCCAAACAAGATTGTCTGGAGCAATGAGGCCACATTTAAGTTAAGTGGCTCAGTTAATCACCACAATTGCACCTACTGGGCTCATCAGAACCCGCCTGTTACGGTTGAACACCACGTAAACTTACCAGTGGTTAACAGTGTGGTGTGGATTACCAGCGTTAGGCGTAACTAGACCATGCTTTTTTCGAAAACACAGTCAATGGTCTCGTTTATTTGAACGTGTTGCAAGAATCTAGCGTGTCACGCATTCGAGAGCAATTTGGAGATGAGGAGTTTTATTTCCAGCAAGATGGAGCAACTCCCACTACCATCGTAATGTGAGGACCTATCTTGACGAAAATATCCCTAACAGGTGGATTGGGTGAAGAGGTGGCACTACATCTCCCCTACGTTCACCAGACCTCTCACCTACACGAGGGCTATCTGCGTTAGCCGTCCCTAATGTAGCAGTGTAAGATTTAGAGGGAAAGAAGCTAGTTTCCACAACCCACCGCCAATTCTTGCGTTACTCTTTTATCCACAAATAGTCGAATTGACCGTAATATTATAACACCCCCACGACTGAAAGGGCGAGCATGTTCGGTGTGACGAGGATTCGAACTCGCTACCCTCAGATTACGAGTCGAGTGTCTTTACCACCTGGCCATGCCCGGCCTGTTTTTCTCATCGAATGAGTGTATGCTGTTTAAATTAGATATAGTAATTTTATTCTCGAGATCTGATTTGTCTAAAATGACAACAGAAGAAAAATAACAAACATCTAAATCTATTTTTTTATCCCTATATTGATAGTGTTGTTCAACGTGTAACCTTATTAAACACAAAACACTATAACACAGACTACTAGTCAAAACGGGGAAGCAGTATAGATTTGTAAATAAAAATAATTTCCGATTTTGACTGATTTAACAAAATATACCCAGAGTTGTGATACTTTCGTATCGGCCTGGCATGGCCAGGTCGGTTAAAGCGTTCGACTCCTCATCTTAGGGTCGAGGGTTCGAATCCCCCCTCACACCGAACATGCTCGCCCTTTCAGTCGTGGGAGTGTTATAATCTGACGGTTAATCCCACTATTTGTATTGGTAAAAGAGTAGCTCAAGAGTTGGCAATGGGTGATAATGATTAGTCGCTTTCTCTCTAGTCTTTCACTGCTAAATTAGGGACTAGTAACGCGTGAAGTTAAAACCAAACTTATATTCTACAACTTAATGAGTCTCTATTAGGTTTGAAGGCTGTTAATGCTTGAAAACTGTATTTCCATACCTGTGATGGGCACGACCCAGATATTCCGTTATTTAGACTGCTTCCCCAGCGGCACAGCAGTATGTCTGCGTACTCCCACCGCTAAAACTGGGTTTCAATACCCGTGGTGAATAAGCACAGATAGCTTATTGTGTAGCTTTGTGTTTAATCACTAACACGCAAAACACTTAGAATGAAATTGTTTACTTAGTTTGTAAATCACTGCAGCTAAGTTTCTTATTATTCAAAACTAGTAAAAGAAGCGAATTACTTTAAGATGAACCAAGAAAACAAAGCGTATAACATTTACCAATACAAATTCATACTACAGGGTGAATTTAAAGAAACCCATTATTGGAAATGATTATATCTTAAATAAGTAATACTTGTTCTAGGGGAATTATGCTTCACCAGATAAGAATATTGATATTTATTTGTACAGGTACAAGATGACTCAAAAACTGTCTTAGAAAGTGTTTAATATACCTTCTGTTATTCTTTATGAGAAGATAAAACCGAAACCTAAATTAAGACACTGCAAGTATTATCTATCCTGGACAATTTTCATTGATACACTGAATAACGTAGATAGATCCTTAAAATCCCCTGGCCTGATCCTCACAATACCCCATAATAAAAATAATGCCAGTCTGTTAGAGAAGCTCCCTGCCCTCTCAGTGGCATAGCGGTATGTCTTCGGACTTACAAAGCGAGAATCCGTGTTTTGGTATCCTTGTTGGGCAGAGCACAGATAGTCCATTTGTTTAGCTGTGGACGTAATTACAAACTGTTGGAAAAGCGATATAAGTATACAATGTAATGTGGTTTTAAAGCACGCTGTGCTAGGTACGAGCCTTCGTGATATGCCCCGCATGGTCAGATGGTTAGGGCGTTCGACTCGTAATCTGAGAGTCGCGAGTTCGAATCACCGTCACACCAACATACTTGCTCCTTCAGCAGCAGAGGCGTTATAATATTACGGTCAATCCCACTTTTCGTTGGTAAAAGAGTAGCCCAAGAGTCGACGGTGGGTGGTGATGGCTAACTTCCTTCCCTCCAGTTTAATACTGCTAAATTAGGGACGGATAATGCAGTTAGCACTCATGTAGCTTTGCGCGAAATTAAAAGAAACAAACCAACTTTTCATGACTAAAGCTTTTTTTTTTTCAATATGCCTTTGGTAAAACTGGGTTATTTTAGGGAAAAGTAACTTTTCAGAAACGAGCAGTGTACTCATTGTATTCACACTGTACGAAGAAAGTTTCCCGAAATTACATATTGGATCAACATTTAGCAATAATGTTTTAAAGAAGAGCTAACACTAACTTTGGTTCACTTACTGGCAAATCAAGTGGTTTCTGGGGCGTATATGTGCGCGAGATCATAACAAAAATAGTTGTAATTCGTTGATATACATTTAAGATATGCTACAGTTAGCTTAAGTTATTTCTGATGATCCTAGGCTTAGGGGAACATGGAATTTGTTAAGTGTAAGTAATAGAAGACCCTAGAGATAAAAGTCGACACTGAATCAACCGAGTCACTGATTGAACAGTGATCTGAGTATAGCAGAGAAGGTTTGAACTTATTTCTTTCCTAACCAGATTTGAGATTCACAAACAGCGTTCGAAATCTAGATGTTTGGTTATCTCTTTGTTTGTCAGAATAAAACAATAACTATCGTTCGTGTAAAGTTGAAACTCGCATGATTAAAGGAAATCTTTCCCAGAATAGAAGAAGCGTTGTCAGTTCATATATACACTCAATCATAAGTTGGATGCAACTAGTATGGCTATTAAAATAGAAAACTTTAGATACACATCGGGAATTGGACATTAAGCAACGATGAAGTTCGCTCTTCACAAATATGCTTCTGATACACAACTCACTTTTGTACATGCTTAAATACACAGTCGTTTTCCTATAGTGAGAGAAATTGTTGACGAAACTGGATTCGTGTTTATAATTCGTGTGAAAATCTTATTTTGAGATTGGAATAAACTTGAAGGTATGGTTAGTTTTATAATCATAAACTCTATGCTTGATTTTGAGTTTACGTAAATTGCCGTTTTATGGAACGTGTTGTTTGTGGACAAAAAAAATGTTTTAAATTTGCTCAAACAAAATAATAAATTTGTAAGAATACCCAGGTCTGGCGTAGCCTCTATGGTGTTAGACTGCAGACCGATGACCGATGGGTCCGTGATACAAGACATGATGCCTGTAAACACGCTCAACATTTTCAGCTGTGGATGTATCGTACAGTTAACAGTAACTTCCGTTATTCGGTACAAAGAACTGAACAAAGCCCTTGTGGCGGCGGTTGTTGTAGGTTTGTCGTTATTTGAAAATTAGTGACATAGTTTCTGACCTGGCCATCTAGTCCATCTACTCACGAGGTAGGTATCTAACGTGTATACTTTCAAGAACTAAAGCTTCAGTACACGTTTTAAGGAATACTGACTTATTTCATTAACATGGAGAGAGACGAAATCAGTCATACATTTCACAACTTTAAGAAACATGGACCATTGATCGTGTTTTATTCAGGAACCAGAAAGAGTTCCAATAACTTTGGTGTTTCTATTCCAATAAAATCAAAGTTTGTACAGGTAGTAGGGACATAAACAGAGAGGAAAACATCTATGACTGTTAACCTCACATCATACCAGAGATTGTTTCCTTTTAGTTCCTGATATATAGGATACAAATAACTTTTTATCTTCTTTATGAAGGCTACCTTCTGCTGAATGTCATCTGTTATGTTGTACATCTATGTAAGCTGAATACGTTCACCAACAGCCCAAAGAGCCATCTGTGGGACCACAAATGACCTATCCGGTTTCATTGAGTATTTCACTTGCATGGTTTCGAAACACAGTACTGATAAGACCCAGGAAATTGTCAACTAGAACAGTAAGACAAACAGTCAACCTTTTCTTATTGCTGTCTACGGAATTTTTTATCGCTGATATTTATATATCTATGTGTGTGAGGCTTATTGTGTTACCAACAGTTACAGGTGATCCCACTTGATTATAGAAGTACATTATGCAAATATAATAATAAGTTGGAAAACAACGATTTATGATCATAATGAAGCGGTTTATTTTTGGTGAATTATACGACACGTTTCGACAGAACACTAGTTTGTTTTCTTTAGGCAAGATCTGTAGGATTCTAGCGCATTATACAGTCTATACACAGTAGTCACTGTGCAGTTTTCTCTGTTAATAAATATATAAATGTACAGTGACTCTCCGAACACCCTGTAGTATAAAATATTAATATCAATAAGTTGCACGTGTTCTTAATATACTAACAACTTCAAGTTGAAAAATGTCACGGATCATATCCAAGAAGACAAACCAAAGTTGTGTAAAAACGTTTAGAATATTTTTAAAATATGTATCACCTAAAGGTTCTTATAAATCGTTTTGCCAACTTATTACTAGGCCCGGTGGTTAAAGCACTCGACTCGTAATCTGAAGATCGCGAGTTGGAATCCCCGTCACACTAAACATGCTCGTCCTTTCAGCCGTGGGGGGCGTTATAATGACTCGGTCAATCCCACTTTTTAAATGCCCCCCGCTAGTAATGCGGTAATTTTACGAATTTACAATGCTAAATTCAGGGGTTCGATTCCCATCGGTGGGCTCAGCAGATAGCCTGTTGTGGCTTTGCTATAAGAAAAACACACGCTTATTGGGCGTAACTTTTCGGCGTATTTTATGTAAGTTGCTAAATTATTATTCGTAAACTAGAATAATTTACATAATTTTCGTCCAGCCGACATGTTTTCCACCAAGTTTTTAATATATTAATTTAGATTTTTGTTAGTCGTAGGCAGCGTATCATGAGGAGCCTGGCATGGCCAAGCGCGTAAGGCGTACGACTCGTAATCCGAGGGTCGCGGGTTCGCGCCCGCGTCGCGCTAAACATTCTCTCTCTCCCATCCGTGGGGGCTTATAATGTGACGATCAATCCTACTATTCGTTGGTAAAAGAGTAGACCAAGACTTGGCGGTGGGTGGTGATGATTAGCTGGCTTCCCTCTGGTCTTACACTATTAAATTAGGGACGGCTAGCACAGATAGCCCTCGAGTAGCTTTGTGCGAAATTCCAAAACAAACAAACACACACTTATTACTATAAGCTATCTTTTACTACCCAAATTAAAAACACTTGTTTGAAAATACATTAAAACTGAAATCGAAATGGAATTGTAGTGAAATTTTATTTAACATTAAGACCAAGTTCGCAGGCCCAAGTAAGGCCTTTGGAGAAAAAAAAAAGCCAGATCCACGACGACTGCAGTATGTTAGATACATGTACATGTAATTTTCTGTTTTTTTATTAACTGTAGCTCTAAAATTATCGTTTCATTATTGTACATAAATCTGAATTCGAGATTGATTCTGACTTCTATTCTATTGTTTATATTATTATGCCTTAAAGAGTTAATTAGCATATTAATCATTTTGACATTATCTTTGTAATCCCTTGAATAATTAGATATCTTAATAGTTCCTATATTAAGCGTACATATCGGGTGCATAAAATATATTCAAATTAAACTCATAAGCTACGACTTCTAGATACACCAGAATCCCATTAACCCTATAAGTTATGGCTTCTAGATACACCAGAATCCCATTAACCCTATAAGTTATGGCTTCCAGATACACCAGAATCGCACAACTCAATACAATCAGTAACTTAAACCTCTCTAACCATTTTCTTAATCGTATGTGTTTTGTACGTCACACCTGACTTATTGGAGTATAAATTGTTGAGATAACAAGAGTCTATTAATTATGAAAATTTGAAGAAAATTAAAACAATCACTTATCAGAAATAGTAAAATTTAAACTATTTATAGATAGTATTGGTATGCTCATTGTTTAAGTTTATTTATATATATATTTACTTTGGAGAAGTAAACGTCTTGTCATCTCGCCACACAGAATTTTGAAAATCACCGAAAAAACAAAAAGAAAACGGGTTCACGTTTCATGTTTTCATTAAATTTGTGGCTAATTTTCTTGAAGAATAAAAAGAAGTGATTAACAAAATCAAATAAATTTATGGTATCTAAGAAACGTTCTAGAACATAAATAACACATATAGTTATTCTCAAGTAACGCCCCCTACAGGAGTATACGTAATGAACAAACTGTAGCACCTTAAATGTGTCACGTCTCACCCACCTATCAAAAAGCACGGAACTAACCAGGCCATCTGTGATGCCATAACTCATCACTTAATGTGTACTTCCACAGTAGGTGGGGGGAGTTTTGAATATGTTTCTATTACATTTTTTTTCATACAGGCAGAAAAGCTCAGCATCTAAGGTAAGAAGTTTTCAGACTTAAGAGGAGCACTTAATGAAGCACTTAATGACCGGAATACGAGTGTCATCCTGTATTCATGAAAAAACAACAGAGATGCACAGCTACATCTCTGAAAATGACAA
>NC_134831.1:88267110-88315033 GCF_004210375.1 Tachypleus tridentatus
CCTCAATAAACACAGTAGATAGCCCGATGTGGCTTTGCTATAAGAAAAACAAACACATAAAATATACTTAATTTCTTTGTCAAAAATTTAAATGAAATATAGAGTCTTAGCCGCTAAGTAAAGTTGGTATTGAAGATATGATCACTGGGAGGGACTTCCCATAAAGCGGACAAAAGATCTGAAGATCAGTGGCGACACACTTAACTTTAACCTAACATAACATAAAGTTTTACTCAGATTGTTCGTTGTCATAGTGATGCAACTAAACTATTCTTCATGTTAAAATAACAGTGAAAAAACGTGTCCACGTTCTTGCAAAGCAAAACAGCCCATGTTTTCATGTATATCACATTTAAACAACAAGAAAACATGATAAATGGAAAATAAATTACCGAGGAAAAAGAATCTGGCAGTTGTTCTGTGGCTTCCTACAAATATAACATTGTACAAAGAACTATTGAATACAGGGGTTTCTTTTATTTAACATAAATCTTACACACGAAGTGTTTTTTAAACAATATTCCGATTATATATGTATATATCTTACACGAAGTGTTTTAAACAATATTCCGATTATATATGTATATATCATACACTGTTTTAAAATACAATATAATATTTTTACCAGCCGTATACAAGAAACCAATAAAATCGCGGAGAAAAAATCTGTATATACGATACAGGAATGCCCTTCTGTCTCATCGATTGTTTGTTTTCAAATTTCGTGCAAAGCTACACGAGGGCTATCTGCGTCAGCTGTCCCTAATGTAGCAGTGTAAGATTTAGAGGAAAGAAGCTAGTTACCACCACCCGCTCTTGCGTTACTTTTTTTTATCCACAAATCGTCGAATTGACCGTAATATTATAACACTCCACGACTGAAAGGGCGAGCATGTTCGGTGTGACGAGGTTGGAACTCGCTACCCTCAGATTACGAGTCGAGTGTCTTTACCACCTGGACATGCCGGTACTGGTTTTCTCATGGAATGAGTTGTTGCTGTTTAAATTAGATATAGTAATTTTATTATCGAGATCTGATTTGTCTAGAACGACAACAGAAGAAAAATAACAAACATCTAAATCTATTTTTTTATCCCTATATTGATAGTGTTGTTCAACGTGTAACCTTATTGAACACAAAACACTATAACACAGACTACTAGTCAAAACCGGGAAGCAGTACAGATTTGTAAATAAAATTTCCGATTTTGACTGATTTAACAAAATATACCCAGAGTTGTGATACTTTCGTATCGGCCTGGCATGGCCAGGTCTATTAAAGCGTTCTACTCCTCATCTTAGAGTCGAGGGTTCGAATCCCCCCTCACACCAAACATGCTCGCCCTTTCAGTCGTGGGAGTGTTATAATCTGACGGTTAATCCCACTATTTGTATTGGTAAAAGAGTAGCTCAAGAGTTGGCAATGGGTGATAATGATTAGTCGCTTTCTCTCTAGTCTTTCACTGCTAAATTAGGGACTAGTAACGCGTGAAGTTAAAACCAAACTTATATTCTACAACAATGACACTCGATTAGGTTTGAAGGCTGTTAATGTTTGAAAACTGTATTTCAATACCTGAGATGGGCACGGCCCAGATATCCCGTTATTTAGACTGCTTCCCCAGCGGCACAGCGGTATGTCTGCGTACTCCCACCGCTAAAAACTGGGTTTCAATACCCGTGGTGAATAAGCACAGATAGCCCATTGTGTAGCTTTGTGTTTAATCACTAACACGCAAAACACTTAGAATGAAATTATTTACTTAGTTTGTAAAACACTATAGCTAAGTTTCTTATTATTCAAAACTAGTAAAAGAAGCGAATTACTTTAAGATGAACCAAGAAAACAAAGCGTATAACATTTATCAATACAAATTCATACTACAGGGTGAATTTAAAGAAACCCATTATTGGAAATGATTATATCTTAAATAAGTAATACTTGTTCTAGGGGAATTATGCTTCACCAGATAAGAATATTGATATTTATTTGTACAGGTACAAGATGACTCAAAAACTGTCTTAGTAAGTGTTTAATATAACTTCTGTTTTTCTTTATCAGAATATGAAACCTAACCCTAAATTAAGACACTGCAAGTATTATCGATCCTGGACAATTTTCATTGATATCCTGAATAACGTTGATTCATCCTTAAAATTCCCTGGCCAGTATTCGTTGATCCTCACAATACCCCATAATAAAAAAATAATGCCAGTCTGTTAGAGAAGCTCCCTCCCCTCTCAGTGGCATAGCGGTATGTCTTCGGACTTACACGGCGAGAATCCGTGTTTTGATATCCTTGTTGGGCAGAGCACAGATAGTCCATTTGTTTAGCTGTGGACGTAATTACAAACTGTTGGAAAAGCGATATAAGTATACAATGTAATGTGGTTTTGAAGCACGCTGTGCTAGGTACGAGCTTTCGTGATATGCCCCGCATGGTCAGATGGTTAGGGCGTTCGACTCGTAATCTGAGAGTCGCGAGTTCGAATCACCGTCACACCAACATACTTGCTCTTTCAGCAGCAGAGGCGTTATAATATTACGGTCAATTCCACTTTTCGTTGGTAAAAGAGTAGCCCAAGAGTCGACGGTGGGTGGTGATGGCTAGCTGCCTTCCCTCTAGTTTTATACTGCTAAATTAGGGACGGATAATGCAGTTAGCACTCATGTAGCTTTGCGCGAAATTAAAAGAAACAAACCAACTTTTCATGACTAAAGCTTTTTTTTTTTCAATATGCCTCTGGTAAAACTGAGTTGTTTTAGGGAAAAGTAACTTTTCAGAAACGAGCAGTGTACTCATTGTATTCACACTGTACGAAGAAAGTTTCCCGAAATTACATATTGGATCAACATTTAGCAATAACGTTTTAAAGAAGAGCTAACACTAACTTCGGTTCACTTACTGGCAAATAAAATGGTTTCTGGGGCGTATATGTGCGCGAGATCATAACAAAAAATACTTTTAATTCGTTAATATACATTTAAGATATGCTACAGTTAGCTTAAGTTATTTCTGATGATCCTAGGTTTAGGAGAACATGGAATTTGTTAAGTGTAAGTAATAGAAGACCCTAGAGATAAAAGTCGACACTGAATCAACCGAGTCACTGATTGAACAGCGATCCGAGTATAGCAGAGAAGGGTAGAACTTATTTCTTTCCTAACCAGATTTGAGATTCACAAACAGCCTTCGAAATCTAGATGTTTGGTTATCTCTTTGTTTGTCAGATTAAAACAATACCTATCGTTCGTGTAAAGTTGAAACTCGCATGATTAAAAGGAAATCTTTATCAGAATAGAAGAAGCGTTGTCAGTTCATATATACACTCAATCATAAGTTGGATACAACTAGTATGGCTATTAAAATAGAAAACTTTAGATACACATCGGGAATTGGCCATTAGGCAACGATGAAGTTCGCTCTTCACAAATATGCTTCTGATACACAACTCACTTTTGTACATGCTTAAATACACAGTCGTTTTCCTATAGTGAGAGAAATTGTTGACGAAACTGGATTCGTGTTTATAATTTCATCGTGTGAAAATCTTATTTTGAGATTGGAATAAACTTGAAGGTGTGGTTAGTTTTATCATCATAAACTCTATGCTTGATTTTGAGTTTACGTAAATTACCGTTTTATGGAACGTGTTGTTTGTGGACAATTAAAAAAATGTTTTAAATTTGCTCAAACAAAATAATAAATTTGTAAGAATACCCAAGTCTGGCGTAGCTATATGGTGTTAGACTGCAGACCGATGACCGATGGGTCCGTGATACAAGACATGATGCCTGTAAACACGCTCAACATTTTCAGCTGTGGATGTATCATACAGTTAACAGTAACTTCCGTTATTCAGTACAAAGAACTGAACAAAGCTCTTGTGGCGGCGGTTGTTGTAGATTTGTCGTTATTTGAAAATTAGTGACATAGTTTCTGACCTGGTCATCTAGTCCATCTACTCACGAGGTAGGTATCTAACGTGTATACTTTCAAGAACTAAAGCTTCAGTACACGTTTTAATTAATACTGACTTATTTCATTAACATGGACAGAGACGAAATCAGTCATACATTTCACAACTTTAAGAAACATGGACCATTGATCGTGTTTTATTCAGGGACCAGAAAGAGTTCCAATAACTTTGGTGTTTCTATTCCAATAAAATCAAAGTTTGTACAGGTAGTAGGGACATAAACAGAGAGGAAAACATCTATGACTGTTAACCTCACATCATACCAGAGGTTGTCTTCTTTTAGTTCCTGATATATAGGATACAAATAACTTTTTATCTTCTTTATGAAGGCTACCTTCTGCTGAATGTCATCTGTTATGTTGTACATCTATGTAAGCTGAATACGTTCACCAACAGCCCAAAGAGCCATCTGTGGGACCACAAATGACCTATCCGGTTTCATTGAGTATTTTACTTGCATGGTTTCGAAACACAATACTGATAAGACCCAGGAAATTGTCAACTGGAACAGTAAGACAAACAGTCAACATTTTCTTATTGCTGTCTATGGAATTTTTTATCGCTGATATCTATATATCTATGTGTGTGAGGCTTATTGTGTTACCAACAGTTACAGGTGATCCCACTTGATTATAGAAGTACATTATGCAAATATAATAATAAGTTGGAAAACAACGGTTTATGATCATAATGAAGCGGTGAATTTTTGGTGAATTATACGACACGTTTCGACAGAACACTGGTTTGTTTTCTTTAGGCAAGATCTGTAGGATTCTAGCGCATTATACAGTCTATATACAGTAGTCACTGTGCAGTTTTCTCTGTTAATAAATGTATAAATGTACAGTGACTCTCCGAACACCCTGCAGTATAAAATATTAATATCAATAAGTTGCACGTGTTCTTAATATACTAACAACTTCAAGATGAAAAATGTCACGGATCATATCCTAAGAAGACAAACCAAAGTTGTGTAAAAACGTTTAGTATATTTTCTAAAATATGTATCACCTAATGGTTCTTATAAATCGTTTTTGCCAACTTATTACTAGGCCAGGCATGGCCAGGTGGTTAAAGCACTCGACTCGTAATCGGAAGATCGCGAGTTGGAATCCCCGTCACACTAAACATGCTCGTCCTTTCAGCCGTGGGGGCGTTATAATGATACGGTCAATCCCACATTTTAAATGCCCCCCGCTAGTACAGCGGTAAGTTTACGAATTTACAATGCTAAATTCAAGGGTTCGATTCCCCTCGGTGGGCTCAGCAGATAGCCTGTTGTGGCTTTGCTATAAAGAAAACACACACAGATATAAGCTATCTTTTTCTACCCAAATTAAAAACACTTGTTTGAAAATACATTAAAACTGAAATCGAAATGGAATTGTAGTGAAATTTTATTTATCATTAAGACCAAGTTCGCAGGCCTAAGTAAGGCCTTTGGAGAAAAAAAGATTAAGCTAGATCTACGACGACTGCAGTATGTTAGATACATGTACATGTAATTTTCTGTTTTTTTATTAACTGTAGCTCTAAAATTATCGTTTCATTATTGTACATAAATCTGAATTCCGAGATTGATTCTGACTTCTATTCTATTGTTTATATTATTATGCCTTAAAGAGTTAATTAGCATATTAATCATTTTGACATTATCTTTGTAATCCCTTTAGTAATTAGATATCTTAATAGGTCCTATATTAAGCGTACATATCGGGTGCATAAAATATATTCAAATTAAACTCATAAGCTACGGCTTCTAGATACACCAGAATCCCATTAACCTTATAAGTTATGGCTTCA
The DNA here is from genome assembly GCF_004210375.1 of Tachypleus tridentatus. Lineage (NCBI taxonomy): Eukaryota > Metazoa > Arthropoda > Merostomata > Xiphosura > Limulidae > Tachypleus > Tachypleus tridentatus. The sequence continues at coordinate 88,272,895 of NC_134831.1, forward strand.
AGATACACCAGAATCCCATTAACCTTATAAGTTATGGCTTCTAGATACACCAGAATCCCATTAACCTTATAAGTTATGGCTTCTAGATACACCACAATCCCATTAACCTTATAAGTTATGGCTTCTAGATACACCAGAATCCCATTAACCTTATAAGTTATGGCTTCTAGATACACCAGAATCCCATTAACCTTATAAGTTATGGCTTCTAGATACACCAGAATCCCATTAACCTCATAAGTTATGACTTCTAAATACACCAGAATCCAATTAACCTTATAAGTTATGGCTTCTAGGAACACCAGAATCAATTAACCTTTTAAGTTATGGCTTCTAGATACACCAGAATCGCACAACTCAATACTATCAGTAACGTAAACCTCTCTAACCATTTTCTTAATCGTATGTGTTTTGTACGTCACACCTGACTTATTGGATGGTATAAATTGTTGAGATAACAAGTGTCTATTAATTATGAAAATTTGAAGAAAATTAAAACAATCACTTATCAGAAATAGTAAAATTTAAACTATTTATAGATAGTATTGGTATGCTCATTGTTTAAGTTTATTTATATATATATTTACTTTGGAGAAGTAAACGTCTTGTTATCTCGCCACACAGAATTTTGAAAATCACTGAAAAAAAAAAAAAAGAAAACGGGTTCACGTTTCATGTTTTTCATTAAATTTGTGGCTAATTTTCTTGAAGAATAAAAAAAAGTGATTAACAAAATCAAATAAATTTATGGTATCTAAGAAACGTTCTAGAACATAAATAACACATATGGTTATTCACAAGTAACGCCCCCTACAGGAGTATACGTAATGAACAAACTGTAGCACCTTAAATGTGTCACGTCTCACCCACCTATCGAAAAGCACGGAACTAACCAGGCCATCTGTGATGCCATAACTTCATCACTTAATGTGTACTTCCACAGTAGGTGGGGGGAGTTTTGAATATGTTTCTATTACATTTTTTTTCATACAGGCAGAAAAGCTCAGCATCTAAGGTAAGAAATTTTCAGACTTAAGAGGAGCACTTAATGAAGCACTTAATGACCGGAATACGAGTGTCATCCTGTATTCATGAAAAAACAACAGAGATGCACAGCTACATCTCTGAAAATGACAACCGACAGACGCGTCTTTTCTGAGAGTTTTAACTTCATTAACCATTTACAGCTCTGGTCAGTTTTGTCAAGAGCATTTATAGACCCACCAGGAAAATTTCTCCAACCTTCCCGACCTCTCGGTTGATCTGGCTCAAGCAAGATCCTTCGAACTTTGTAGCTTTCACTGAGGAAAATTACAAATTTGGTGCCATAAAATGAAGTGCCTGGTAAGAACATTTCACTAAAAATTTTAAAATATTGTAGACGTATAGAAATATAAATTTAAAATATGAACTGCTTACTTAGCGCTATTATATCCAACACCACTATTATACTAAACAGGAACCATAACGTCCTACTAGAACTGTTAGGTTTCAGTTTTGGTTTTGCTTGTTCATTTCTAAACTCATCCTCTACATATTCCAAGTTCTATTCACTTTAACTGTCAACATTACAAAGAGTCTTACAGAGAGATTCATAATAAACTATACGATGTTTCGTTGTTTATCGGTATCTTTAGACAAATGTTACAACAGTCAGTCATTGTTGTAGTTCAATGTTTATCTATATCTTTAGACAAGTGTTACAACAGTCAGTCATTGGTGTAGTTCAGTGTTTGTCTATATCTCTAGAGAAGTGTTACAACAGTCAGTCATTGGTGTAGTTCAGTGTTTGTCTATATCTCTAGAGAAGTGTTACAACAGTCAGTCATTGTTGTAGTTCAGTGTTTGTCTATATCTCTAGAGAAGTGTTACAACATTTAGTCGTTGTTGTAGTTCAATGTTTATCTACATCTTTAGAGAAGTGTTACAACAGTCAGTCATTGTTGTAGTTAGGTGTTTGTCTATATCTCTAGAGAAGTGTTACAACATTTAGTCGTTGTTGTAGTTCAATGTTTATCTACATCTTTAGAGAAGTGTTACAACATTCAGTCGTTGTTGCAGTTCAATGTTTATCTATATATTTACAGAATTATTGGTACATTTAGTAAATATATAGAAAACACACACCATCAACGTAAAGATACGTAAAATTAAAATTATCCGAGTAAAACCACATTATGGTAACGCTTGTAATTTGTAAATATTAGTTAAACTAAATTATCAATTTTCAAACATTGTGTTATTATAATGATCAGTTCATTTTAGTGACTGTCTTGTCTTTTCCAAAGTTCAAGGGATTTTCTATACCCTGAACAATAAGTATTTTACGTTGTTCTTGTTGTTTCCAATTTAGTGGGCCCGGCTAAATATAAAACACATTATTATACTTGTGTTGTGAATTGTTTGTATATTTCTTTTATCAGTCAGTAATTAAAATACCACTGGCTTTGTTATTTGAACAATAAACAGAGATGCGAGGAATGTGAGAAAAGTATCACCTCTTGTCTATTGTCGACTTTGTTCTTTCGAGGACTAGCCTGCAATGCGTGAAAGACAAAGATGAACTGCACAAAGAGATGGGTCGATATGCAAATAATTAAACGTGTTAAAAGATAGAAATAAATACAGTTTCATAATATCTTATTATAAATGGAGCTGAAAGTACATTCTCAATCCCATATCTAAAGGTTTTCTTGATAATTTGTATAGTAAAACTACTTACACTCATGAAATACTATTCAGTAGTGGTATAGATATGTCTTTGTGTATGATGATTTTTTAACGATAAATTTAAGTATGGGATTTGATATAATTAGGTTATGAAACATTAAAGTTCTTAATATAATTGTAAAATGATAAAATGATACTAAATGCATAACGAAAATATTCATCCCTGGATATTAATTACTAAAACAGTGATTTGTTTTGTTGTTGCTTTTTAAATTTTGCGCAAAGCTACATAATGATTATCTGCGCTTGCCGTAGATCAGCGATGTTATCTCTTATGTAACATTTAAGTTATGTCGTAGATAATTGATGCCATCTCTTGTGTAACATCCAAAGTTATGTCGTAGATAGGTGATGTCATCTCTTGTGTAACATTCAAAGCTACGTCGTAGATAAGTGATGTCATCTCTTGTTTAACATTTAAAGTTATGTCGTAGATAAGTAATGTTATCTTTTATGTAACATTTAAAGTTATATGTAATACTTCATATTGTGTAATAACCCTAATGCCTGCTGCTTACATAAGACATATATGGAAAAAAATGTTCGAACATTTCCTATAGATAAGCAAGATATAAATGAAAGTACAATGTGTAATGTGGTATTTGTGAAAATATAATATACAAATTTGTTAAAAATATAATATATAATGTCGTTGAAACTTAATACATGTAAAGTCATTGAAAACATAACGTATTTCTCAGTCTACGAAGTCTATAAACATAGTTTTATGCATATATATGCTTGCTGTCATAAGAGAATATATACCCATTGTTATAATATTTACAAAGTTAAAAATACAAGAGGCTTAGACTGATACAAAAGGTTAATAATTTTCTCGTATCTACCTTTGTTGTAGACACCATAATTTTCCTAATGTTGAATAAAACCTTTAAGGTTTTTCTCCATTGTATTTTTTAAATTAAAAAATAACTTACCTTATAAGGATCGAAACGAGAAACAACGTTACGAGACTCGTGACCGCAAGGAACTGCTCAGAAACTCAAATTCGATCTTATATTTCACCAAGAAGGAAGGTGGGAATTCTGAAACCTCGTCCAATCGCAGCCCCTGTTGGCAGCTTTCTTGCATTACGGCAGTATTGCGGGTGATTGTGAGCATCTTGTGACTCTACACATCATGGTATCAAATTGTACTAAATCTGTCACTCGTGTGATCGAGTCTTCAGTAGAATGATGGTCATAATTATAATTGTATTCATAAACTCAAATAAATATAAAGAACATCTCATGAATCTATATAATTATTGTATATCATGGAATTATTTTATTGAATATTTTCGCAGATAGCCCTCTCATAGCTTTGCGTGAACTTCATAACAAACAAATCCTTTGAAATCGTATAGCATGATCTGACTGTAACTCTTATAATACACCCAAAGTTCAAAAGTGTGGAGCGTGTTTTTTATTTTGATTTTGATGATAATTGAACGTGAGCCACGGAACCTCAGCTCTCCAATCTAGCACATTAATCTCAGGTCCAAGCTTGACCCATGAACTTAAGTAAAACACGTGTATTGTAAAGCAATAACTGCAGAAAGTGGGAACATGTGTCACAGAAGCAATTGTCTTTTTGTGTGAGTGTTTGTGAATTTAATGAACATTTAAGTGGAATATGGCGAGTTTTATTCACCAATAGAAGTTGTCAAGGATGATCTATATTTATTTCCTCCTGATAAAGAAACGTGAAATGAGTCATAGAAAGTTTCACAAGTAAATAACTGGTGAGAAAAATAATTTCGTCAGTTCACAAGAATCTTTGTTCATAATTACATAAAAATAACACATGGTGGATAAAATGTCGTTCACGGTTCGAATTTAGTTTGTTTTGAATTTCGCGCAAAGCTACACGAGGACTATCTACGCCAGCCTCCCTAATTTAGTAGTGTAAGACTAGAAGGAAGGCAGCTTGTTATCACCACCCGCCGCCAACTCTTTGGCTACTCTTTTCCCAACGAATAGTGGGATTTACCGTCACATTATAACGCCTCAATGGCTAAACATGTTTGGTGTGACGGGATTGGAACCCGCAACCCTCGGATTGCGAGTCGAATATCTTAACCACATAGTCATGCCGGGCCACACGGTTCAAGTATCTTGATCGTATTAATTAATCCAATCGAATTCTGATGTCATTAATTTGTCTTTGTACTCAACCAATCATCAACATCTAGATAAATACGCGCGTGTCTAGAACTTGATACTGATGTTAAATAGCACTAAAACATAAATATATTAGTATCAATTATTTCAAATAATGGAGTCAGGAAAAGAACCAGAAGAAAAAAGTTAATTCGATAAAAATACAACATTTCAAAGTCATCTTTCTCTATTAATAACCATACTAGGTGTTAAACATCAATAATTATTTTGTCCTTCGCTGGTACAGCAGTAAGTGTACGTGTTCATAACGCTAAATTCAAGGGTTCGATTTCCCTCGGTGGACTCAGCAGATAGCCCGATGTGGCTTTACCATAAGAAAACACACACACATAATTATTTTTTACTCACTTTCCCGTGTCTCCGTTTATGAAGCTGATGGCAGGATATTTATTTATTCCGTTAGATCACGAGAATACATCTGAGGGGATCATAAATTTACATAATCTTCCGCTATATTAATAATATTTGTACGTCGTTGCTGGGGAAGCTGGTATCAGTTTAATAATTCCCACATATTTACTCCAAATAGACGTGATCACCTAGAAGATGAATTAGTGTTTTATTGTAACTAACTATTTGTAGCTACACTGAACGATAGAAGGAATAATATATGAAGTAAAAAACAACTGGAACAAAAATACTATAATTCATTGTGTGTGTGATTGTCTAATAACGTTATTATGGACAGAACATAAAAAATGATTTTGTCTTATTTTAAATTTGCCCTCTACGTTTTGCTGATTAAATTTCTGTGATTTACGATAATTTGATATAGTTGATTCATATTTAAATTAGGCCTATTTGAAATTGTAACACCACACATTTTCAATGATCATAACGAAACGTAAGCGAGGAAAGCAATTGATAAAAATGAAATGGGACACTGATGTTATAGACCCTAAGAAATGATTTGCCACATGTATAAACTGAAACCAACCGAAATTTCTTTGAGGTGTAATTTGATTGTTGTTAAGGTCAAAACTACACAATAGACCATCTGTATTATGCCAATCACAGGTATCGAAACAAAAAGTTAACCTTATAAGCCTGCAAACTTACCGGTGAAAAACTGGCGTTATTTCTGAGATCAAAAGCCAACAAAATCTCATAACTTTAGAAATATACACAAATAAGTTGTTTCTAAAGGAAGATTATAAACTTATGAGGTTCGTAACGTTGGTTATATCCACAGATAATATAACTATTATTGTTATTATTTGTTTGATTTTTTACATTTTGTTAGGTCCAGTATATTTCATAGAATAGAACTTATGAACTCATTTATAGAGATTTCAAAGCATCAGAATTTTTGTTTTGGTTAAATATTTAGTTATCGAATATCATGTAGGTCAGGTTATAAAGCTAACCAAAATTTCAGGTTCATCATGTCGCTCCACTGATAACGTGAAGTTCGCCAAATGTGTTCGCTCTTTCTGCTATGGGGACGTTATAAACCTTCAATCAATCCCACTATTTTCTGGTAAAAGAGTAGCTCAAGAGTTGGTGGCGGGAGGTGATGATTAGCTACCTTTCTTCTAGTCTTACACTGCTAAATTAAAGAGGGCTAGCGCAGATAGCCCTCGTGTAGCTTTGCGCACAAATTTAGACCTTGTACTCAGTAACTTTATTACATCATTGAACAGAATATTTAAATATATATATGTTTTAAAAAATTACTTTAATGGTAGTCAAGTGGCACAGCGATATGTCTGTAGACTTCCAACGATAAAATTTATATTTCGATACCCGTAGTGGTCAGATCATCTGTAGCTTTGTGCTTAACTTCAAACATATAGCGTGTCTATGGAGCGCTAACAAAGGCTGTTTTTCATACTATTTTACGATCATGCTACAATGGCTTTCAATTTAATGATTCTGAAAACACATTCATTGTCAAGCTAGCGTTCACGTTTTTTGTGAAATTGTAATCGTTAATTCATCAGAACGCACCCGATCGTCGGGCTGCGACGATTACAGATTTTTGTAACCGGTTAATCGTACTATATTGCCCAGCTCTCAAAAGTTCGCTCCTGTCTTGGAAAAAGAACGATTTTTTTGACACCAACAGAAGAGGAGAGACACGGATGATCACCCCACCGGAAGTTTGCTGTGTGTTATGCGAAATTGCGAACTGCAGATCCATGAACTTTTTTTGCTGGACTGTCCTCAGTGTCCAGACCAGGTGGCAGACTACCGGCAGGTGGTCATTGAAAGCTGTTATTCATGTTCGAAATGATAACACAACAACTATTCAAAAAACACAACATATTTTATTAAAAAAACACGATATTCATTATTGCACAATTATATCAACCAAATGAACCAATATGAATTCTTTACAGAAAACTAATGTAGACCTTGTACGGAAGCAATTTTGCTTTTACTTGTTTGTTTGTTTTGTTTTTGAATTTCGCACAAAGCTACTCGGGGGCTATCTATGCTTGCCGTCCCTAATTTAGCAGTGTAAGACTACAGGGAAGGCAGCTAGTCATCACCACCCACCGCCAACTCTTGGGCTACTCTTTTACCAACGAATAGTGGGATTGACCGTCACATTATAACGCCCACACGGCTGAAAGGGCGAGCATGTTTGGCGCGACCGGGATGCGAACCCGCGACCCTCAGATTACGAGTCGCACGCCTTAACACGCTTGACCATGCCGGGCCTTTACTTTTACACCAGATTAATTCAGAATTAATATTCTGAATTACCAATATGATTGGCTATTGCAAACCAAGCATACACAAACAAGTCCTATGAATATTAATTGAAAACGTTCCTGAAAAAAATAAAACAATAAAACAGCAACAGTCGTCTGGCATAAACTCATCAATTGCCATGAACATTTAGAACAAAAAAAATAATTATGCTCATCACTGGAACTTAAATTATTGTCATGAGAGCTCCGGGCTGTTTTCAGATTGTTAGCTTCCACGGTAGTAGATCCACCAAGGGCGGCAGCCAGAGGTCGAGCTGGTTTTTCTGGGAAAGTGAAGTTCTTGTGCAGAAAAGTTATTTTATCCAGATTTTCTGGGTCCAGACTGCATCTGAGTTTTGACATTGTTAGTCCTGAAGCAGAGAATGTCCTCTCGGATGAAATTTCAGTCGCCGGGATACACAAAATCTTCTCAGCTAATGCAGCTAACCTCGGATATTTGTTCTCTTGAAACCTCCACCAGCCTAGTGGATCAGAGGTGGAGATCGGATCAGATAGATATGCTTCCAATTCGAGCTCAATGGATACATAGGGACGATTGGATGGTGATTGGGCTATATCACCTTGAATACAGTCAAACAGGCTCTCTGTCGTGTGTGGCTCCACTGGTTCTTGTGTGAGCGAAATGTTTGGGCTTTCCTGTTCGTGGGTTGAGTCTTGCTCAGATATGCTGTCACGGAAAAGTTGGTCCTTCAGATAATTCTCTACCCTCTCTCTCAGGGCATAGGGAAGGAAACTCAGCCGTTTGTAGCGAGGGTCCAATATTGCAGCGAGGGACCACAATCCTGGTTCAGTGGTCGGAACCCCGGAGTTGTCTACCTGAAATCGAGTCATCATTCCCTGCACGATTCTTACTTTCAGCGTTGTCAACACATCTGCATTCCTGCCATCAATTTTTTGAAGTCCCTGAGAACCCTAACCTTCATGTAACCTGGTCAGTATATGCTTGAGTACAGTGTAAATGCTGCTCGATGTGGGAATTTTCTCCTTTGTCAGTAGCTCGGTCGCCGGCGCAAGAGGACCTCTACTGTTCCTTACATCACACTCCACATGGCATCGTCAAAAACCAAGCTGGCACGATCTTTTGCTTTTGTTATGCTTTCATCGTAGAGCACTGCCATAACAGGCACAAGGAGGTGAAGAAGTCGCGTTAACATCTGATATGTGGAATTCCACCTTGTGGCAACTTCTTGTATGAGAATACGAGGTTCAACGCCGATTTTTTTTGTTTGGTGGTCATGCAAGGCTTGGGTAGCTACAGTGGACCGGTCGAAGTGGCTCACACAACGTCTGGCTGGAGCAAGAACTTTGGCGATGTTAGGTTCCTTGAGAGCATCAGTGATAGCCAGTTGTAAGCTATGTGAGAAACAAAACATATGTTCTAATTTGGCCTCCTTCGACTTTCATGTTGGACGCATTGTCCGTGACTGGGGCAGAGATAGTATCAAGCTCAAACTCCTCAGCAATATCTGTGACATGTTGTGCTATGTTCACCCCTGTATGGCGGTCATCTATTGCCCGAGTAGCAACAACTTTGGTCTTGAGTTCCCCTCCGCAGTCAAAAAATGGCAAGTAAGCGTAATGAACGGCTTCATCTTCAAGTTGGTCTACAGGTCAGTTGTAATAGCAACTGTTTTCCCTGACATTTCTTCCACAACTTCTGCTTTGCACTCTTCATATGCTGAGGCTAAGTAGCTATTTACTGTCGGCATACGGATGTATGCCAGCCTTTTAAAGACGTTTGTCGTTTTCCAGCCACAGGCCCATCTTTTTCACTCAAATCTAAATCTGTCAAGTCAAAATGATCCCAGATAATAGATCTCCGACCACTTTCTAAGCTAGATGACATCGTGCATTCATTAGCCGTTCAAGTAATCAGATATCAAAACAGGAATTTGCCCGTGACGGCCGCACCAAGCGTAAACAAAAACTCTAAAGGTCAACAACAACAACAACGAAAATTCAACTAAACAAAAAGGCAAGCAGTTCGTAAAATCACGACAGGCAAACACACCGATGTTAAGGTCAAATAATGGAATATTTACATGTCGACAATCGTATTGTTTTCCCTCGTTTATTTTTCTCGGAAAAAAATCTTAGATTAATCGGTAGGAAATCCGTAACCGGTAAAGAGCAGTAACCGAACCGTAACCGGTTAATCGTGTAATCGTCACAGCCCTACCTTTCAGCCGTGGAGGCGTTATAATGCGACGGTCAATTCCACTATTTGTTGGAAAAAAAGTAGCCCAAGAGTTGGCTGTGGGTGGTAATGACCAGCTGCCTTCCCTCTAGTATTACACTGCTAAATCAGGGACGACTGGCGCAGATAGCCCTCGAGTAGCTTTGTGCAAAATTCAAAAAACAAACAAACAAGAATGAGTATTTTCAGTTATTAATAAGTTCATTTAAACAACTTCGACCTACTTTTATGCGGATGAACACACTGTCACCTACAAATGATTGTTTAGTGTGTGCTTTTCTTATAGCAAAATTACATCAGGCTATTTGCTGAGCTCACCGAGGGGAAACAAACCGATGATTTTAACCTTGAAAATGCACAGACTTACCGCTGTACTAGCGGTGGCGCTCCATTATAGTATGAAAATTGATAGTGACAGTAGATGGAAGGCCGGCATGGCATTCGACTCGTAATCCGAGGATCGGGGGTTCGAATCCCGGTCGCACGAAACATGCTCGCCCTCCCAGCCGTGGGGGCGTTATAATATGACGATCAATCCCACTATTCATTGGTAAAAGAGTAGCCCAAGAGTTGGCGGTGGGTGGTGATGACTAGCTGCCTTTCCTCTCGTCTTACACTACTAAATTAGGGACGGCTAGAACAAAGCTACTCGAGGGCTATCAACGTGGTTAGTTTGTTTGTATAACGTGTTAAGTTTGTTTGTTTGCCACGTCATACAACTGAACTTAATTAATCACTATTATTTTTTAAATCATTAAATATTAACTCACCAAATAAATTGAATAATAACTCTTAAACTAAACAGTTTTGTATATCCAAAAAATATTAATTACTAATTTGAAATCATTCTTTCCCCAACTTGTGTGTCTACAGTGAAGTTATAATTTAAGAAGCTTCTGTAATAAATAATCATTTTCTTTGAAACAAACACGGATTTTTAAAGCGATAAAACAGACAATTTTTAAATACTCTATAACTTTTATTTTCTATTTACATACATTTTATTTTAATTTTTTTATCGATGTGAAGTTTGTGAAAGTCCGGGACAAGAAAACATAAATCGAGAGTCATTGTCTCTTATTAATGAAGAAAATCGTCCGATCATAGAAGTTATTCTGTTGTTGTCTTGCATCTGGCTTTCTAATTCGGTTAAACACTAGTCAAAAAATTCTTGTGGATCTAACAATGTGTCAGGAGCTTACGTTTCTCAATTTGTCTGTCGACTCTAGTCCTCAGAACCCTCTGACTCTGACGATTTCCTTTCGTTAAACAAATCTCGCAGTTCTTTGAAGTAAAGAGGTCTCATTGATTTGTATTTCGTAAATTTGTTGTGACGTCTACAAGGTGAAGGTACCTTCTTCCTTTCAGTTAACGGAGTTTCTGATATATATGAGATAATTGGTTTATATTTATGAGGCTGTGTTGTTATAAAATATTTGGCATGTGATCCTTCAAGACTTGTGATAATGTTTGTTATTTCACTTGAGGCATTGGTATTTTGGATGTCCTTCCTATTGGTGAAAACATTCGCCTTTGTTTCTTTCTAAAAATAACAAGAATCAGGATAGGTTGATGTTAGTTATCATTATATAGAAATTAACTCTTGAAAATTAATACAATGAAACTACCGATAACTGGGCTATATAAATTTAGTGGATATCAATTCAAATACGTTTTCGAACAACACTGTTATGGAAATATCCAAATTTTGAGCAAACTAATTGACTCTATAAATTGATTTCTAATAAGTGAAAAGGGAAGGGAATATTTATCTTGTGCATGTCGAAATATTTACAACTTTACTTCGTGGAAAACTCTGTAAAAGTACGATATGTCTCCAGTACTAAACAGAACAAAATGTGAACAATTACTAACAAGCGTTATTAGAAATTTGAAAATTTCAAAAATAATCAAACTAAAAAATAAATTGAAATAAAAAAACGTTGGTACCAACAACTATACTTTTAAGAATGATAAATTGCGTGATGTATATTTTAATTTAGTTGCTGCAATTATCGAGAATTTTACTCTACGTTGTTTTTGTTGGTTTTTTTTATCAGAAAACTTCAAAACGAACAATCTGTGTCTGCTCACCAAGAGCATTAATACCAGACTTTTAGAGATATAAGTGTTCGGTCCTATTACTGGGCTCCACCAGATGTCCTTAATCTATGGATGCCTTTGTATTTAAATTCGAATATTTTAATATTTGTTTAGAAACAGTTTAACATCGAGAGGGCGCTGCGAAATTCATCAATATCGATATGAACTAAAGCGCAAAAAGAATATAAACACGACAATAATGATGCTTCATAAAAAGTAAAATAAAATACATTTTTAACTCTATGTGGTGCGTAAATGAGTCCAATGTTTTTAATTAGAAAGTTTCTAGCTAGCATAAATGTAAACTTGTTAGAGAATTTCTATTGTTTAAAATTTTGGCATGACGAAAGGGGTGTTTGAACATCAGATAAGATACATCAAAGTTCTACAGTTATCCAAGCAAAGAAAATTTGGCTAATGCCGGTTTGTTAAACAGCCAAAGAAAAAAAGCAAATATAAATGTCCCGGCATGGCCAGGTGGTTAAGGCGCTCGGCTCGTAATTCGAAGGTCGTGGGTTCGAATCCTCGTCACAACGAACATGCTCGCCCTTTCAGCCGTGGGAGCATTATAATGTGACGGTCAATCCCACTATTCGTTGGCAAAAGAATGGCTCAAGAGTTGGCGGTGGGTGGTGATGACTAGCTGCCCTCCCTCTAGTCTTACACAACTAAATTAGCAGTTGTAGTATATGAAGGATGGAAGTCCTTACATCATACGTATATATGTCTCTCCACTACTAAATGGAATGAGTACAACCCAACTTTACGAGGTAATGACTCATAAACAGAGTCATGCAGTACAAATCTATAGAATAAACATTTATTAAAGGTTTGGAGACGGCTTGAATGGTAATGAAGAATATAATGGTATTATATATAATGAATATAATAGTATATAATGGTATTATATACTAGCGCAAGTGCTAGTCCCTTGAACGGAATTTACGTAACTTCATAATTAATGAAAAGTTATCTAACGACATGAATAATTGTCTCCCTTATATGTGACCAGATCAATGAAAACCATGAGATAAAATACTGATAAAACGCCTTCCTTTCCCCGTAGCGGGCTTAGAACCATAATTTGAAACAGCTTCTATCCAAGTGGAACCGTTTTAAAATGGTCATATTAGAAGCATCTTTCATATATCTTCCCAAATGTTAATACAGTAGAAAATATGTAATTTTTACAGTTTTGTTGTTCATACATTTCACTTTATACTTTGAGTACACAGATTAACAAGAATATCAGGTTATACTTTTGTTGCTAAGCGACATGGCATAAAGTTGTTGTTGTATACCTATAACAAGTTAAGATTCATCCGTAACTGTGTCAATAACTGTGAAAACACATGACTCATAAACAGAGTCAATAGAGTACAACAATTTTGAAAATGTTTTGAGATGGCTGCAATGATAAAGAAGAAATCTGTATTATATTTATATATCTACACACAACGTCTCTAGAAGCTGTTATCAAGTATCCATTTAAACCGACTGCAATTTCCTTCTAAAAATCGATACCATTAAATTTAAACGTTTCTTATAAGGTGGAAGATTAGAGTGTAAAGTTTATAGCCTTAATACATTATATTTATAACGGTGTCTAAACTTCACGCAGAACACCAGCATAAAATGTATAGAAAGTAAGTAAATATATGTGACTGAAGGTATATTACATTCTTGTTATGTTCGTCTATTTGTCCTCTACCCACCACGACTATCGATAGCCGGTTTCTAGCGTTGTAAGTCCCAGACACTCGGTATGAAATAGTGAAATGTGATGACATTTCCCGTTATCACAATACTTACTTCAGGAAGATGAAAATTCTGAACGTTTTTGGCCCTCTTCTCTTTTATACTTTTACATTTTCTCTTCTCGTTTGTATTAACAGACTGATCTTCATCTTTTTGTGGTACAAGTGAATATTTAATTTTTTTTCTATCATCTTTATTTGTATGGTCTTCTGTGTTAGCTGATTTTACTCTTTTACATCTACAACAATTGCACTTCCAAATAATGACACTACAAAAGAAAAGCGCTAATAAATAACATGGATGATTTAATTTGACTCTTATTTGTACATCAGTGTTATGTCAATTAAAAATGGAATATAATTATAATCTAGAAATAATAATATTTAACAACGACAGCCACAGGGACGTTCTCTCTCAGTTGAACATCTGTAAGTATATGAACATATAACACTAAAATAGGCGGGTTCAGTTCCCCACGGTGGACATGGCAAGTTGACCCCTGCTGCATCTCTTTAAAATAAAGTTAACAAATGTAAACAGGAATAAAATGTTATAGCTTAAGAGGGATAATTGAATAATTATTATACTCGCTGATAAGTTTCAATTTTAAGACCATATTGAAATAAACTGAAAATAATTAATTAGTTAAAGAACTTTTTTGAATGAAAATGCCTTTTATATTTATCTCAAGTACTCGAATTGTAATAACTTAGGTTACCCATATTTTACACGTTTCAATTTCAAGTATTTCTACTGACACGCACAGTACCTTGTTGTATTTACATATAAAAAACAGGTTGAACAATAACATACTTACAAAGAATGTTTTCATCAGAAGAACTTGTAATATTGTAAAAAGTGATCCACAATTTAAGCTTTAAGTGAATCTCCACATTTAAAATACACTTTATTGTAAACTAATGATGCTAATTTCCCCTTATATATATCTTTTTAATGCAAGCGTTTGTATCCTTTTGATTATTTATCATTCTAATTAAAAGAAAGTAACTAATATTTTTTTTATTTCTCATCCCCTTTAAATTCATTATTAAGTATATACACACATGGTTCAACTATTAATAACTTAGAAATTATATTAAGATCTATTCAACAAAACATAAAAAAATACTGTTTTGTTCTTACCTTAGAAAAATTAACAAAAGTGGTATTCCTACTGCAGCAGTTACCAATGGAATCGTATGTTCTGATATGAATGGTGCTGAAATGGAAAAATACAAGTTAAAAAGAAAGTTAGTTAGTCAAGTGCAATTTGTTTTTGTTGTATGATAGTATTGGAGGAGGCTACGTTTTATTTGGTATACTTACAGTGAAAATAACAAGATAACCACAGCGTTTTGAGTTACTGGAATCGAAGAAGTTCCATTCTTTATTCAAACACGTATAAGTTTAATGCACATGGATAAAACAGTACAGGTAAAGAAGTGTAAAGTATCACTTTAGATTTACTTTCTTCCTTGATAATCCAAGTAAAGATATTTACTTATCATATCTTATGACAACCAAATACACTGACTGTGTTTTCATATCAAATCAGGATGATCATTTGATGCGTCACATGACTGACCACCATTATAGCAGATATATATATTCGTAACAAGACAAAAGGCAAAAGTAACAAGTTCTCAGACTTCCAAGGATGCATGATTGTCGACACTGACTTACTAGCAATTTGTAAACTGAATACTGTTTATGTTTCACTATTCAAAGAAATCTGTAATTAGTGTCTAAATGAACTACAATCGAAAGAGAATATATTGGAAAACTATCGGTAACAATTCAAAGGGAAAGTACATGGACGGTCTTTTTGTTGTAAACTAATGTAAAACTCTGTTCGAATCAACCAGTTTTTATAAAATAGTCAAGGTTTAAATAATACAACAATACTAGGAGGAGGAAAATACTTATAGCATACAATTACTGGTCCAAAAACTTACTTCAGACAACAGAAAAGCTCAAACTGTGAACAGTGAATTAGTGGGAATGATAGACGTGGTTTGGTGAATCATGTTTTACCTGAGTTGCTGTGAGTGGTGTAATGGTAAGATATTTATTATTTAGAATAGAAAATAATGTCCACAATGTACTGGAATATTATAAGAGATCGGGTCTTTACACATTACTACATTTTTTACCTTCATGAATAAGGGATTGGAGAAATTTAATGGGAAGAAAGAACAACACTCGTCAACACAAACATCGTCACTGTAATATTTTTCCATCACGACATTTTGTCAACAACCTTTCCACACATATTATCTCACGTTAAAGGTACGTTTTACGTAATCTTATATGTAGCAAAACTTACTTTTCCTTGGAGAAGGAACGTATGTTTCTTTCTCCGTTCCTGGTTGACTTGGATCTAAGAAAAAAGCTTGAAATGTTTACAATGTTAACTTTGACAATTAAAAATAAAATAATAGATGAAGTATATAATAACTAATTTATTGCTTAGTTTGTTTGAAACAGTTTTTCCTTTTTCGATTTATTTAAAAATTAGAATTCACAAATACTGATCACACATGTAAACGCTTTGAAGGAAAGCACAACTTACAACACAGGTTATGTCTCAGTGTGAGTCCTTCAGGACATTGGTAGTTTTCACTTGGTTGTACGCATGCTAAAATAAAGTATAAGATGGTTCGTAGTTCAAGTATTGTTGACATAAGAAATAATATTTTGCACTATTTATTTGTAATTTAGCACAACACTACATCATGGGGTATCTATGCTCTGCCCATCACGGATATCGAAACCCGGTTTCTAGCATTGGAAGCACGCAGACAGTTTTCTGGGCCACTTGGGGAATTTTTGACCTAATATGACACTTTAGGCTCATAACAAATTATTAACTACTTTTCTTCGTGAAAGCTCATACATTGAAAATCCTGTAAGGTATAAACAAAATCTAACAAATATAGCTTATCTTGTTCTTTATCTATTGTATCGTAGGTCACAGAAGGTTTCAACTCAATGTATTTTCATAATTAATAACAAATAATGATTTACAATGGTAAAGTTAAGGGTTCGATTTCCCCTCGGTTGGTACAGTGGATATCCCGTTGTAGCTTTGCTATATGAAAAACGCAAATTTTGGTAATTAAAGGCCCGGAATGGCCAGATGTGTTAAGGCATTCGACGTGTAATCTGAGGGTCGCAGGTTCGAATCCCCATCACACCAAACATGTTCGCCCTTTCAGCCGTGGGGGCATTATAACGTGACGGTCAATCCCACTATTCGTTGGTACAAGAGTAGCCCAAGAGTTGGCGGTGGGTGGTGATGACTAGCTGCCTTCCCTCTAGTCTTACACCCAGATCAGAATTAAAGATATGCTCAGTAACAGATACATTTAATCAAATAAGCTCTTCCACTTTCTTATTTCAAATGATAAGAATGTATCGTTTCATCGCTTGGATGTGAAAAGTGGCTAAACAATGTCTCTGAATACCAAAACTTACTGTGTGTTTGTAACAAAAGAAACATTTTTCTGCTATAACACTGTAGCATTTAGTAATTTCAATATTTTTACAGACGATTAAAGAAATCATTCAACAATTTTGATTTTTTAAAATTATTTGTTCTATGACTTGTAAAGAAAACAACAAAACCTTTCTAATTTCTAACATAAGGTTATCTCGTTTTCTGACTTCACGGAATGTCTAATTTCATTAATTGTGTAACGCTATTAATTAAATTTATTCATATCTATGTATGTATTTAGTTATTGTATATAATAATAATAAATCAAAAATTATTTCGTAATGATAAATTTATATCTGCAGACAAGTTTGATTTTCAACATTTTAACACCTCAGGCTTAACGCGGAAACAATGGCTGTGAGCTGTATGTTGGTAGCTGGAAAGGTGATTTCATGGATTTTGGAAAATTAATGTACAATAATTAAATACATGTCGAACTTATAACACTTTACATAAATTGTAGTAAAAATGGATGGAATCCGATCCATAATTTAAAGTTTTTTTTTACTTCTAAACACTACCAAAATCGATTCTTATAAGCATTTACCTTCCAAGAAATGAGTGATGAAAATTGGTTTTTGTGCTTTTATCTCCCAGTTTTTTGAGTATTCAATAACGCACTTATACACACCGGTATCAGAAAAATCAAATTTATAAATCATCAAATCTCCCGTGGCTTTGTTTACCCGAATTTTATTATCGTCTGTTGCTATTCCACCGTAGGGGCCAAACCAATAATACTGGAAAACATCAAAAGTATGTCTATTGATTCCAATGCTATCAGGGACACACGGAATCACCTGTGGGGCGCCAAGTACAATATTTTCATGTTTAAGTTTGATGTGTGCAGGCATTGCTATTATTACAGCATAGAATGCTGTAAAAATCAATGTTTTGAAAAAGAACTTCACCATCTCTATATCTTAAAGTCTGCTTGCAGTAGTAGATTGAACGTTTTACAAAATGTCTTCCAATTATCTGTGTTGCTAAGATACTGTTTCATTGTTAATATTATAATATTGTTAATACAAACAATATGTTATAAAAGTTACGGAGTTTCGGATCAAACACTAAAAGCTGATAAAAGTTACGGAGTTACGGATTAAACGCTAAAAGCTCACAAAGTACAGAAATTTATGATGAGGCTACAGAAACCACAATTCCATTTTTACACAGCTTTCATTTGAATTTAAAATATATAAATTCAAAAAATGTGTTAAAAAAACGTCGAATGGTTACGTTATTTTTATCACAAAATAAGATATTGTTGTTTCACATCATGCTTAGAGGCAACAAAGAAACACCACAACAATATATCATAAAAGTTACGGAGTTCGGGATTAAACACTAAAAGCTGATAAAAGTTACGGAGTAATGGATTAAACGCTAAAAGCTGACAAATTACAGAAACTAAAAGGTGTGAAATTTATGATGAGGCAACAGAAACCACAGTTCCATTTTAAAGAGCTTTGATTTGAAGTTAAAATATACAAATTGATATGTGTGAAAAAAAATCTAATGTTTACGTTATTTTATTACAAAATAAGACATTGTTGTTTCACAATAATACTTGCTAAATAATCACAATTATTGTTGTGAAAATAGTTCAAACAACTCGCCTGGCAGGTAAATTACATATACGGAATTTAAAAAATTCTATTCTTCCCTTAAGTTGCCCAAATTTCAGTTAAAATATTAAAAAATAAAAGCATCATAAACAAACTGTTTACACACTGGTTGGAACAGAATTAGAAGAAAAAGAAATTTATTTATTTTCTCCCATGAAGATACCTAGGGGGCTGAATATAAAAATCGTATAGTTCATAACATCATAGGCCTAATATCAATGTCTTCTGACAAGTACAATGAATTGTGATCACACTCTATCAGTTTAGAAAACGTCTTCACCGTAAGATTCGTTGCTTATATAAATATTGTTCTTATTGTGTTTGGTCGTCGGCAATGGATAGGACAAAGTATAGTTGATATAATATTGTACATGTTTGTTTTTGAAAAATTCGTGAGTGCTTATGAAGCACATGAGGTAGATTTCGCCCAGAGTGCCGGTTTTGTAACTATGGCTGGAGGTGCAAGCAACCCTGTTAATGGAATTATCTGCAATTATTCAGTGAGAGACTGATCAATCTGTGAGTCAGCCACTTTCTCTTGAAGTTATTCATCTCATGAACAATCTGAAACTATTCATTCCGAGAAAGATTTTTATGGCCTTTTTCCACCACAGGATTTTCTCATGTTTCCCTGTACACCTCCTCCAGAGTCAGCTCGGTCTAATATTGCGTATTTAGGTATGATTTCTCAGGTATGTGATGTTTTATCCCTTTTTTATGAATTCCTACAATCCTCATCCTCTTTTGTTGTATGATAGTTCTCAGTTCTTCCTTACCATATTTAGTTTTCCCACTTTCTTTGGATATTAGGGTTCATACAAAGCAATTTACTTCATTATTGGTTGAAAGTTCCAGCATGTCTTGCTTCCTATGTGCTGTGGATAGTTTGTTTGACGAACCATCAAGTAGCCTATCCGTTTTAAGACTCATAGGTGTTGGAATCTATTTTGCCAATTTGGGAGTACCCCCTGACTTCCAGTGCTTTTAACCCATGCCTCTGTCTTATCCTTACTTTTGTGGTATTTATCTACCATACATTTACTTTCAGATACTCTGTACAAAAGTTCTGAGGTTTATGAGGAACAGCCTCTCCTTTGTTACTTCTAAGATGACTCATTTTTCATTCTCTACTCTCACCTTGCATACATAATTTTTCTGTTGTTGAAACATACTGGGTCAAAATGCAGCCTTCTGTCAGATTTATTTGCTGCCCACTTAGGAAATCATGTGTAGCTCTGTTTCTTAGTATATTTTCAAACGTATTTCAGACCCTTTGGAATTGCATGCTAGGAACACTCTATCCTTTCGTTTTTGGTAGCTCATTTGCCACAGTTGGAATCGAGACAAGCCCCTATTCCTGTTTCCCATCCTGGTGCTTCCCAGCTTTTACCTGTTCCTCTTTCCAGGTGTTTTTTTCAGTGTAGATCATCATAATATCAACAGTACCAGTTGATAACTGGATGGGAGCTCAGTTGTGTGACTTTCTTCCCTTTTGGCAGTGTTTCACCACAGATTGGTGGATTATTTGGACATGTCCTATGCTTCCTTTACCTTCCTCTTTTTATCACAGATATCAATTTCTTTCCTTCCTCAGAATCCCATTAACAGCCAGCTTCTGTTGGAGGTAGTTCAGGACCTTCTGTCCAACAGAACATTGAATCTGGAAATCATCTCTTTCCCAGTTTCTATTCCAGCTGTTTGTTGTTGTCATTAAAATTGAAGACTGAATATCTGTCATAGTCTTTCAATTAATTTCTCAGTCTTTTTTTTTTTTTATAATATAGAGTAAAAGCAAAAAACATAAGTTTTTGCACATTGTAGTGAATATGTTTGACTTCCTCCTTCAATTATTCTGTATTGTAGAGGCAGTGCTGAATTATTTACTAGGCACAGTGCCTAGGGCCTATGAAAATTATAGGTCCATGAAAAGTTTCCTTAAAAGTTAATTTTTGGTTTAACTTATATGGCTGGTAGGGCCTACAAACAGTAGGTGTCTACGTCCTACAATCGTTTTGATACAGCATGGTGGAGGAACTTGGGATTGTTCTGGTTCTTTCCCTTCAACTGTCTTTTGTGTAGCTTATTCTGAAGATGTTATTTGTTTTAGGTTGGTTCTGGTCAATTTTTCTCTCATACACGTTTTTTCAATCCAGGACATCAGGTTTTTTAAGTTGATATACCATTTTGAATTCTTAACATACTCTCTCTTCAGGAGTCAGGGGTTTGATATCCCTTCTGGTCTCATTAATTTCAGGTGAAGATGGTGTGATCCTCATTCTACACCCACCCTCTCTATCTGTGTCAGTTTCCAGCAGCAAAGATTTTGGATGTAGTTGTCAAGTACAGTCCATCATGCCCTAGCCACTTTGTGTCTGGGGACACTTCCATTTTTCCCCAATACTAATTGGATTTACTTCTCAGTTTTTGTCTACCAGAATATACAACACATTTCCCAGATTGGTGAAGAGTATGGCTGATTTAGAAGTAGTGTAGTCTCCCACATCATATCTACATATCTGATTCTTTAGACTCAAGGTGTGCCCTTTGTACTCTTTCAAAGGGTGCTTCTTTTCTTCCCTTGCACCAATTCTATCTGATTATATAAGCACAGCTAATGTACCATATCAGAAGTTAGTTTTTCTATACATAAAATGTGCTTCCTCTCCACTGAAAATGAGTGCTTCAATTCTCCACTAAAACTCAAATGAGTATAATGAGTGTATAGCACTTTCCTTTGTGGAGGATTATCCACGATAATTTGCATGAGGGACATTAAAATGAGTCATTTTCAAAGGAAGGGAGGAAAAAAGGCTTGTGGCATGTTTTTCTTTCTTTTTTTTCACATAGAGGGCAGCACTAAATGAGACTAGTTATATGAAATACATTTTCTGTATAGGAAACATAACTTTCACTGTTGCCCTGCTTAATATCTTATTTTGTTGAAAATCACCTATATTTTCATGAAAATTGGGATCATCTAGAAATTTTTCCTTCTCTCTAGTATGTTTTCTGGGGCCTCCAAATTAACAAGGTGCCTTATATCCAATTTTATATTGTAAGCCTTGATATGGATATATCATCCAGTTGCAAAAGAGACCCAAGGCAACTCTCAGTCCTAACTTGTCAATTTAGAGGTCATTAGATGAAATTCTTATTGTAGTTTTGTTCTTATTTATTTTTCAGTTGTGTAAATAATCAGATTACTTAATAGTCTTACACAGTATTATTTGTTTAAGGGTTCATTTAACTTTTAAGAACAACTTTCAGGTTTCCTGCTGCCCTTGGAACTATTTCATTGTAAATCATGTTCAGTTTTGATGGCCATAATAATGCATTATTGCCTGAAAATACTTCTTTCATTGTAGTAAGTTTCTACAAAATGAGGTCAATCTTATTCCACACATTTTGATAAACTTTTCACTCAATCTCCACTGCATTTGGATGTTGGCTTTCTAGACTATGTTTAAGCAGATCAAAGACAAAAACAAAACAGCATTTTATGCTTCAATAAAACTGAATTGTGTTGGTAATCCAAATATTTTGTGTTAAAGCCTTCAAAACATATGCAGATAATAATTATTCACTAATGGATATAAACTAACCTGAGTTCTTTTTTGTCTTCAATAGTGTTTGCTAATTCAGAACCTGTTAGAGGGTTTGAAGAAGGTGCACTCCAGATGTGCTTTGCTGATCTTAGGCAGGTTAGTAAACCTTTACAAAACTCTACTATTTAAGTTCATATTAAAAGATATTACAAGTAATGTAAACATTGCTTTTGGACTAAATACATTTTATGTGGTTGCTGTACAATAGTCATTAATATTGTATATGTATGTAACATAGACATACATTATGTATATAGATATGTAATTAACAGTTACATTATGGAAGACATTAAACCTTGAAGAATGATATATGCTCATAGGAAGAAAAGTATGCAACTCTCACGAAATGCCTTTCAAAAATGAAACTAGTTAATGAAATAATTTCCTTAAAACTTGATAACAAACTTTCATTAAAGTAAGTAGTTTCAGCAAAAGTTTTATTTTGTAAATATTTTTTGGATTTTTCTGACAAAAATTCATTATTTAATGTAGTTATTTACACTTGGACTCTGAGTAGTTCACATGCAAAGTAATTTTTACATAAAGTATACAAATAATACGTTTTACCTTACTGTTTCTACATTTCATTTGCATAACCTCTAGAACCTCATAAATGAACATCAATTGTTGTTTTTTAAGGTAAATGTTTGTACTTTTTTCTCTCTTTTATGCACCGTATTACTAACTCTATTTGTGATCATCATAATCTGGAATTTTTTGCCCGTTAGCTTCAGTCAAGAACACTTTTTATGTGTCTGGGAACCAAATATATACACGAGATTTACATTCATTGTCAGTGACATCCGTCAATGTATTTATGGCATTTGCACTCGTGATTATAAATGTCACATATATGTTTGTAATTGATACATTTTTTGTTGACTTCGCTCTCTTGAACTTCGAATAATCCAGTTACATGTCTTATCACAGCTGTATGTGAGAGTGACTTATTTTGTCATGTAATTCTTGGAATTGTGATTTCTTCATGAAGTTATTTGCTTTTATTCTCTTTTTTATTATTTTTTCTGTTGACTAAATCACTGGACTTTTCTACAGGCTTTAAAAGAATTTCAAAGTAATTGTTAGTCAGATTGTTTACTTCTGCTATAATTATTTTGGTGAACTTTGTATTTGGTCATTCTAATTTGCTTGAGAAACATCTCTAGAATACTTTAGAATCCTCTTTTCATAGTCTTGCCTGAAACATCAGTCTGGTCTAGTTATCTGAATGGTAAATGGTGAACAAGTTTTTGTATTTGTCTTGTCCATCCCATAGTTCTGATGCTCATGAACTGTCATGGTTAGTAACCTGTATGGTCACTTCAGCCTGATTGTTAATTGAGAACTTTTTATTAACTACTAGATACCAGTTATTCATTACTTTTATCCTGTGTTTTGACAAATAATCTGCTTCCATATTCTTGGAAATCTCAAAGAACTATTTATTTCGTAGTCGTGGCTGAAAATCAATCATTAGTCTTCTTGATACAGAGACTGGTTGATATATATATATATACAGTAGTTTAAATATTCAGTGACCATCATGGAGGTCTGTTTTCTCTTTTTTTAACTCAAGGGAGTTTCAAGTTTGTATTATGTGAATTTTGTTGCATATTGCTTTTTCTTTGTATTAGAGGATGTGTGTCTCAGGTTAATAGGCTGGATTTTATTGGTCACTAGCCATTGTTAGGGAAGGTTGTATAAAGTTTTACTTGTACAGGTCTCACGCTTTTCTAGGTACAAGGAAGCACTTTGCTGGTCTACAGTACATGGAATCCTCTCTTACTTCACAAAAGAAATATTGTTTTTACAAACACCTAAAGTTAAAAAAAGGACAAAAACAGTTACATTATTTAACTAGTGTTTCAAGCAACTGCCCTTCATTAGGTTTGATATTGTTTAAGGTTATTTAATTTTCTCAAGTTTCAACACAACTGTTCATTCTTATTTGTGAATCTAGATTTAGAATTGATATTTTGTCTTCATTGAGCTTAGAGTAAGTTATTGCACAGTACATTTTTAAGCTTAATTATAAAACAAATAATACCCGAGGCTCACTTATTGCACCACGATAAGTTAAATAGCATTGTATTTATATTTTTTTAAGTTGTTTATTAACATTGAGGTATAGACAAGAGTAAGATAAAAGTTACCAAGGGTTTCAATGGAGTAGTGTTTCAACTAAGCCTTTGTTATAATAATGTTTTACACCCAATGCTTATATTTAGGCCATTAAATACACCTTCTGTTACTAATGTTAAGATCAGATGATAGCTAGTTGTGTCTTAGTGTGAATGTGTAGTATTTAAAGTACGTAATTCCCTCCAGTTTTACACTGTTAAATTAGGGATAGCTAGCTGACTTCCCTCTAGTCTTACACTGTTAAATTAGGGATAGCTAGCTGACTTCCCTCCAGTCTTACACTGTTAAATTAGTGATAGCTAGCTGACTTTCGTCTAGTTTTACACTGTTAAATTAGGGATAGCTAGCTGACTTCCCTCTAGTCTTTCACTGTTAAATTAGGGATAGCTAGCTGACTTCCATCTAGTTTTACACTTCTAAATTAGGGATGGCTAGTGCAGATAGCCCTCGTGTAGCATTGCATGAAATTGAAAACAAACAAACATAATTAAAGATGTATTAACTGTGGAAAATCAACCAAGTAAAATAGTTCCATATATTTTTGATATCACATCTTCCAATTATTTTAGTTTAGTCACAGAGTCCATCTGTCTCCTTTCACTAAAACTGATTTCTTATTATTGCTTTCTGACTTATAGTGTACAATTCCTTCTTCTTGTAATTTTGTTAGTTAATTTATGTATAGCAGTTTACTTTATTTTGGTGCACTGGAATTTATCTTGCAGAATTTTTGTAGTTATATTTTCTTATAACTTCTAGATCTTTTCATGACATGGGACTGGGCAACCTACTTTCATGACTATGGACAAGAAAATAGTAAGTATTGAAGGGTAAACCCACAAGTTGCTGTAGTTCTGCTTGAAAAGTAAGTGGAACATTAAAGTGATCAAAGTTAATTTTAAATGTCACTATAACTTGCTTTATTATAAATTGTTAAAGTCTTTCCAATAATTATTATGCATGTTTTAATTTTTAAAAATGGAAAAAGGAAACGTATAGCCACCTGAAAAGTTTTATGTTTAGTTACCTAGTTATGTGTTGCCCTTAAGAAACCTGATACTATTGATGTCTTACTCCAAGACATGTCCTGCAAGATGTCAAGTTTCATTTTTTAAATTAAAAGTTCAGTCTTATTTAGTTTCTCAACTAGCCTTTGACAGATGTAAATACAAATTTAGAAAGAATGAAGGTAAGATGATAAAGAGTTGTAGACTGTGAATAAAGTAATGTTTTATTTTTTCTTTCCTTAATGTTAGTTTATTTTTAGTATTGGTTAAATTGTTTGATATATATTTATATATATTTGTTTATGAGGATTATTTTGCATTGTTATCTTAAGATATGTATTTAGAACAAAACTAAACCTCCTAAGCTAGCTGAATTTTGTGTTTGGGATTATAGCAAAAAATTTGCTTGCATTGAGGGTACCATGACAAATGAATCAATAACTTTTAATCATCATAAGTATGGTGATATGTTAGACGTATATAATATTCATTACTCGTTTAATTTTTATTTGAACTATATAGGTATTTTGTTTTGATCAGAAGTTGGAAACAGTTGTAGATTTTATTACCAAAAAGTTTCTCTCTGTAGATGTTTTTTATCATAGTTATATATTAAACATAACTTGATAATTCTTTGTATTAATACCATAATTATTAATGAATCAATTTTAACTGTCTAGAGTTTAATAATAGTTGAATGTCTGTTGTGTAGTCAGTTAATCATACATGCATACAATTTGCACATATTCACAAGATGATAGGTTCCAATGCTTCACATTAAATAAACATTCTTAGATTTTCATCTCCACGTGTAATGTGAGAGTAATAAAACATTGAATACAAAGTAGATAAATATTATCAATATATTATTTTTCTAAGGTAGATAGAAATAAAATCTTAAATTTATGGTATAATGTTTATAACTAAAATTATATTTTACATTTTGAAGTTAATAATCATGAATGTGTTAGTTAATTTAGCCATAATTAGTTTTATTTAACAGAAAACCACTTAAATTCAGAATGTTTGTTTGTTCATATATTTAATAGTGCTTACCACAAATTTGCACAATTAATTGATACTTTCTTGCATATAAATACGATAGTTTTCCTTAACCTTTTTTTTATGATAACTAGGTTACTGGGATTTTTATAATGAAAGAACACCTCATGTATGAAAATAAGCAAGTGTACGCGCATGAACCAAAATAAGCTCCTGAACACACATGTAGGAAGATAAACACTTGAGTGTGCATGTATTAAAATAAGCACATGAGTGTGCATGTACGAAAATGAGCACTTGTGGGCGCATGTTCCAAAATAAGCACATGCGTGCGCATCTTATAATTTATGCACATGTAGGAATATTAATTTGTACTCATACAAGCACATGTACGAAAATAAGCTTTTGCGTGTCAATGTACAAATTTATGCACAAAATCAGCACCTTCGCTCATGTAGGGAAATAAGCATGTGCGTGCGCATCTACCAATGAACGGAAATGGACGCTTATCTATCAACTTACCTGCTAGCGCGCATGTAATAAAATAACCATTAGCTCGCGCATTTCCCAAAATGACAAACTGGGCGATAATGTACCAAAATCAGCACCCGTGCGCCCATCTACGAAAATAAATATCTGCGGGGTAATGTATAAATATACGCATCTGCGCGCACATATATATGAAAATAATCATTTGCAAGCACATGTATAAAAATAAGCATCGATTAATTTATGCGCATGCTCGCTCATGTACGAAAATAAGCACCTGCGTGCTCAGTTGTATTTTATTTTTGTATTCACTTGTGGATGAATTTTAGATTAATGTATTAAAACACAGATATTTGTTCCAGTTGAAAACGCTATTGATTTCAGTTTTATCTGCAGAAGAGTTACAGGTGTAAATTCATTGGGCTCTAGATTCACATGCACATCTAGTGATCGTTTTATCTCCAACATGAATGACACTATTCAAAGGAACAATACAACCAGTGATAAATAAATTTGGACAGTTTTTCTGACATCTTCCACCAGTGTCATTTCATTCACTTTGGTGGAGAATTATTCTTTCCCCCCTTTCTTCCTGTTATTTCCAGTTCTTCCAGTTTCTCAACATACACAGAGTTGATATATCCACAGTTAAGATGCCCTGCTTATAGCTTTGTCCTTATTCAAACATGGGGAAATTATATATTTCCTGTCACCAGTGCTCATACTTTGGTAAGTTAGATATTTATGTCCTCTGTCATCTGAGTTACTTCAGATGAATTGAAAGTTAGTTACTGATTGCTACTTTGTTTTTCTGGGTAAACTTAATTGTCTTGGATGTTCATTACTATTACTATTATAATCCTAATTTTTAGAAGTGCGGGACTTAATTATGTGCCCTTCATTGTCCTTGTTAATTTAGATATCTGTTAAGTTAGACATTAATTATTAATGTGTTTTTTTAAGGTAATTCTGGTCAATTTGCACATTCTTTATTATTCCATACTTTGTGGGTTAGATACAATTAGATGGTTTGCCCATAAGATATTTATCAGTATTTTGTTAAATGATTATGCTTTAATAGTTTCTACGTTACACAGCTTTACTACTTGTAATATTTCATTTATTCTGTCTGATTGTTTTTCATTATTGTTAACTGTATATCTTATTATCCTAATTTTCATCAGTGGGACTTAAAATCTTTTGACTTGTTATGTATTCATTTATTTCCCATGGCTAAACTTGATTTTGGCTACTTCAACGTGATAGAAACCGAATAGAAACCTGTGATACCAGAAACCTAATTTAATCCCAGTAATCTACACTTTATTGTTCTGCCCCATGGTGTCCACTTTATTGATAGCTGTTTGCAACTTTAAGTCCAATTCTCAAATTCAAGACCCTACCATTTAGACTAACCTTGGCTCTAAGTTGTGTGGAGGTACAAACATTTTTCTGACTCTGAGTCTTTGCACACTTCATTCTGTGGATTATTGGCTCCTGCTTGCTTCCATCCATTTGAAGTCCAGAGGCCACACTACTCTGCTCTAAGAAGATGCACTATTGAGTAGGATTCCTAATGATGGAGAGAAGTCTCTTCTTACCCTTCTCAATACCTCATTTAGTGATTAGTTCTTCTTTTCCACCTCAGTAAAGTTTAGCTTCCTCCTTCATCTTCACGTTTGGAATGAATAATTCACACATCCATCACCTTCCAATCTCTGGTCTACCATGGAGTGTTCACTCCATACCACCTTTATTGAGGTTCTTAAGCTTTGTCCCACTTCCCTCTACTTCTGCTGGGATAGTGGTTGTTATGGTGCATTACAACATCTTCAAAGTAGTCACTTATATCATAGAGCCAGTGGTACCAATTCCAGGTCTCTGTGCTCATGGTCACCACATTATGATTGTAGCTTTCCATTTTCCTGGCTCCCTAAATTTGGTTTTAAATTGATTATATTCTCCCAAGTTTCTCCTCATGGAGTGGCCCCTCATTTTGTGGGTGTCAACACTTCAAACCTACATGTATGGCTTTAGTCAGTTCCATTGTCTCAGCCCAGTCTCTGGTTGAATGTGTTACATTTTTCCTTTCCTGGTTCATCAAGCCTCTGTCCATGTCTATTACCACAGATAATCTTTTGAATGTTGTCTCTTTCTCATTGTTTCTGCACTTCTCATCTTTCCCTATTATTCACCTAGTTGTTAAATAAAGACTTCTCCACTTCGATTGTGTCTGGCTATTGGGCGGCTTTACTGATTACCCAACATTTCATCTGGATTTATTTTTCCCTCCTTTTATACATCTTTGAATTGTTTATTGTGATATCAGATATGTGTTAGTAAATCCATCACAGTGGTCACATACTTAATAAGATAATTCAATATGAACGATCATATGGCGTCGCTACACGGGCGTCGTGTGCCTAAATGTAGGAGTTACTGCCATCTGTGATAGGTTTCTAAAAGTACCGTATCGTAGGTGTGATTGGTTACGAAATGTTAGTGTGGTCACTAGAGTTATCGTTCTTAGTAAAATAACTTTTTTTCTGTCAATCATGGGTTTCAGCAAGTGGAAGTATATAATGTCAGGCTGTCACTCGAACGCATGGACGGGATTACTGGTTTGTTTATTTGGTTTGTCTTGAATTTCGCGCAAAGGTAATCGAGGGCTATCTGCGCTAGCCGTACCTAATTTAGCAGTGTAAGGCTAGAGGAAAGACAGCTAGCCATCACCATCCACCGCCAACTCTTGGGCTACTCTTTTACCAACGAATAGCGGGATTGACTGAACATTATAACATTATGTCATTTGAATAAATGATTAGAGAAACATAGTGTTCTAATTAGTTGTTTTAAAATATAAAACACATTATTATACTTGTGTTGTGAATTGTTTGTATGTTTCTTTTATCAGCCAGTAATTAAAATACCACTGGCCTTGTTATTTGAACAATAAACAGAGATGCGAGGAATGTGAGAAAAGTATCACCTCTTGTCTATTGTTGGCTTTGTTCTTTCGAGTACTAGCCTGCAATGTGTGAAAGACAAAGATGAACTGCACAAAGAGATGGGTCGATATGCAAATAATTAAACGTGTTCAAAGATAGAAATAAATACATTTTCATAATATCTTATTATAAATGGAGCTTAAAGCTCATTCTAAATCCCATATCTAAAGGTTTTCTTGATAATTTGTATAGTAAAACTACTTACACTCATGAAATACTATTCAGTAGTGGTATAGATATGTCTGGTATACAATAATTTTTTAAAAATAAATTTTTGATATAATTAGATTATGAAACATTAAAGTTTTAATATAATTGTAAAATGATAAAATGATCGTGGATGCATAACAAAAATATTCCCCCCTGGATATTAATTACTAAAACAGTGATTTGTTTTTGGTTTTAAATTTCGCGCAAAGCTACATGAGGATTATCTGTGCTAGCCGTCCCTAATTTAACAGTGTAAGGCTATAGGGAAGGTAACCAATCACCATAGCTGACCGCCAACTCTTGGGCTACTCTTTTACCAACGAATAGTGGGATTGACCTTCACATTATAACGCCCACATAGCTGAAAGGTCGAGCATGTTTGGTGTGACGGGAATTCGACCCCGCCACTCTCGGGATTACGAGTGGATTGCCTTAACCACTTGGCCATACCGGGCCTAAGCGATTACTGTGTGTGTGTTTTTCTTATAGCAAAGCCACATCGGGCTATCTGCTGAGCCCACCGAAGGGTATCGAACCCCTGATTTTAGCATTGTAAATCCGTAAACATACCGCTGTACTAGCGGGGGACAAAAGAGAAACAGATAAGGTGAGTACTTTCTCCATCTTTTTACTGTGGGTTAAAGTATACCCACGACATTCACTAAAAATAAACCACTGTTTGTCCTGTTTCTTCCCTCTCCCTCAACACCCGGAGATGCATCAAGTCAGATTATCGCCCGGAATTGTTACCCGGTGGAACAATGGTAAATTTAAAGACTTACAATGCTGTAATTACGGATTAGATTCCTGGTGTTAGGCACAGCATATCACTCACTGTAATTTTGCTCTGTAACAAAAAGCAGCAAGTACTTCTAAAGCGTATGTGTTATTTTTAAAACCCAGTAACAGGTATGAGCAAATCCCTCATTAAACCACGTGCAATAGAGGGCGGTGCATGCGTTTTCTGAAGAATTGAGATCTGAAATTAAAAATATGAACTTCATTACAACATTTAATTTTGTTTTCCCACGTATGATGAACAATGTCACCTAGGCCTACTGGATTTAGGTCTGAGCATTTAAGAATGTGTCTTCCTTGGCCTAAAATCCTAGTGACTATATCTCGTCTAAAAACTAAGTTTAATGTACCTACAACATTAACACCTCTCCAATATTTGTTATTTTCACTTCCAGAACAAACTAATTGATCACTCGTAGCGTTAAGAATAAGAAACACTTTGATCCATTTTATGGATGTTTCTAATGCTCGCTTACAGTTTAAAGAGATATCTGATGTCTTGGATTTTACTTTAGGAGATGAAGAAAAATCGCAATCCGCTTCTTAGAAATTTACAGTTGGTGTTGGATTAACTACAAAATCCACATTTTCAATGTCGGCTGGCGCTGCTTGTGGCTATGCTACCCAGGCGATTACACATTACTGTATGAGATTATATCGGGTTTCAGTGTATTTATCTGTATCGTATATGATGTTATTATTATCCGATAACACACGTGTACGCAATTTTTTTCTAATCCTATCAGCAACATAACGTGTAATTACTACAGAAAATAGAAAAGCATTAGGAGGGAGGAAAAAACCAACTACGTTTAACTGAAGTCTAAAATTTTATTTCAGAAACACAGAGACAGAATAAAATGGCCATAAAAAAACATAGGAAAGGACAAAAAACACGTAAAATTTTAGAAAAAATGTTATTGTGAGAAAATAAGAATTGTATTATCCTAAATAATAACAATAAATATCTTACTTTAGGCGGATGGCGGGTTCTAAACCATTCGCTATACTTACATGCTCTTTCATCTCTAACAGTGTAGTAATGTGACGGACGATCCTAGTATTTGACAAGAGAACCTCAAGAGTCGGCATTGGGTGCTATTGAATAACGCCCTCTAATATATTAATTGTAAACTAGGATAGAATTCGAGTAGCTGTCGACAAAATTCGGTAACAAATAATCGCACAAAAATAGACACAAGATGGCATCTAACTACAAAATCCAGACGTAATAACAATGAAGTTGAAAGAAATACTACATAGAATAATTGTGTTTTCTATATTTGCTATAATTTATTCTGTTTCATTCGGTTATACGTTAATGCAATAGGCCTTGTTCTTTCATTAATTAATCAAGTATTAGCCGCAGTGCAAATATGAGTAAAACATATTTCTTAACAGTCGATATGGAAAAACAGCTTAATTTATTTATTAACAACGAACAAGCAAAACAATCACTTAGAAAGAGGGAGACAAGTAAACTATGATATTAATTATAAAAAAAAAAAAAAAACTAAATCTGTAGCGGACAAAAATTCTGTAGCAATCGCTACAACTTAAAGAAGAAATACTGGAACATTTTGAAACCCCTGTTTACGTGATCTCATCCTGATCAGGCTACTTTAGTAGAACGGAAGAGATGCTTGCAAAGGTAAATCAATATCCTTCGAAGCAATCTTTGACAACCGAATAACCACAACATGTTCCCATGTTTTCACATTGTTTTTTTTAATTAGTCTTGTTAGTAAATCCATGTCCACCGTGTTTATTAATAAATAAATGTTTACCATGTCCTGAAATCATGTTTGTCTGACGCTGTTTCCTATTTACTCGGGCTAAAACAGTGCTTAAGGCACTCCACTCATAATCTAAGGGACGCAGGTTTGAATCCCCGTAACACCAAACATGCTCGTCCTTTCAGTCGTGGAGGCGTTATAAGGTGACAGTCAATCCCACTATTCGTTGGTAAAAGACCAGCCCTAGAGTTGGCGGTTGGTGGGGATGACTAGCTGCATTCCCACTGCTAAATTAGGGACGGCTAGAGCAGATAGCCCTCGTGTAGCTTTGCGCAAAGTTTAAAAAAAAACAACAAGAAAACAAATCACTCTTTTAGTAATTAATATCCAGGGATGAATATTTTCGTTATGCATCCAGTGTCATTTTATTATTTTACAATTATATTAAGAACTTTAATGTTTCATAATCTAATTATATCAAAACCCATACTTAAATTTAACTTTAAAAAATCATCATATACGAGACATATCTATACCACTACTGAATATTATTTCATGAGTGTAAGTAGTTTTACGATACAAATTATCAAAAAACCTTTAGATATGGGATTTAGAATGAGCTTTCAGCTCCATTTATAATAAGATATTATGAAACTGTATTTATTTCTATCTTTTTTTACAGTTCATTGTGTCTTTCTCACATTACAGACTAGTCCTCGAAAGAACAAAGTCGACAATAGACAAGAGGTGATACTTTTCTCACATTCCTCGCATATCTGTTTATTGTTCAAATAACAAGCCCAGTGGTATTTTAATTACTGACTGATAAAAGAAATATACAAACAATTCACAACACAAGTATAATAATGTGTTTTATATTTTAAAACTACTAATTAGAACACTATGTTTCTCTTCCCATTTATTCAAATGACATGAACAATGTGAAATATTATATCGTGGTCAGTGTTGTTTACTTACACCATATAGTTAAACATGAAACAATGAAAGAAAACTGTACTTTTTAAAACAAATGTTGGTCACAATGAAGAACATTGTAAAATGTCTTCAGTATTACATGTTCTCTCCTTATCAATAAAAGTATTAATACCCTTACCAGGCGTTCTGAGATACATTTTTGTTTTAAGTGGGGTTTTGGTCATGAAGACTGTTTTTTCTGTTGCGAAAGAAAGAAATACATTTGTATAATTTCGGTGTATGAAAACTATAAAAACAATAAATAAAATAATAAAGACATTTTGGTTTTTTCTTATTAATTTGTTTAACTGCAATTCAACAAACATAACATATTCTTCAGAATATTGGTCAATTTGTGCCGAATTATATATTGGTGAAGCAAATCGTTTAAAATTAAAGATAAATTTATACAAACTCTTTATACGTAAGGTCCCCAAAACAAGGTACATTTTATACCCACAAACATTTTAATGAAGTATTTTGAGAAAATTTTAAATTTAGAAAGAATCCTATTTTCCACGTTTCCTCTCTTTGTGTCTCGGCATAGCCAGGTGGTTAAGACGTTTGACTCGTTGTCTGATGATCGCGGGTTCGAATTCCAGTCGCACCAAACATGCTCGCCCTTTCAGCTGTGGGAGCGTTATAACGTGACGGTCAATCCCACTATTCGTTGGTAAAAGAGTAGCCCAAGAGTTGGCGGTGGGTAGTAACGACTAGCTGCCTTTCCTTCTGTCTTACGCTGCTAAATCAGGAACGGCGAGCGCACATAGCTTTCGCGAAGGTTTATCTCGAAATTTAAAAACAAACAATAAAAGTAATAATAGCCATGTCAGCTGCTCCCTATTCTTATTTTTTATGGGCTTATTTAATAATCTATTTATATTGTTGTGTTTGCTTCTTGATAAATAATTTTATTATCGTTGGATTCTTATTTACTGTGTGTTTGTATTACATGTGTTTTAGATATATACAGGGTGTTCCCAAAACATGTATACACAATTTAAATGATTATAACTCAAACTTTCTTATTTTACAGATACAACTGATTTGAAGTAATGGAAGAAGTAAAACTAAGCTTTGATAAAAGGAAAGTTATCTTAAAGTGCTACTGAAAGTGTGAGAACGTAGCTGAAGTGTAAAGACGGTTTAAGAAAGGAGTTTCAAACATATCCACTCACCATTATTCGTATTAGAGATACGTTTCAAACAAATGGAACTGTTCAAGACGTCCATAAAGAGCGTTCTGGAAGCCTGCAGTCGTCCACCAGTTCCACACGAGAAGCAGAACTTTTGGAAAGTCTCCACCGATCTCCAAGAAAATCTGTTCGGCAAACAGTCCGTGAGACAGGAATCCCAAAATCGAGCGTCCATCGCATGTTGAAGCACGCTCATTGGAAAAGTTTTATTCCAGCATTAGTCCACACCCTCAATGAAGATGATTCTGACTGGATTTTGTGAGTGGAACCTGGCAAAACCTGCAGAGGATGCACGGCTTCCAAACAAGATTGTCTGGAGCAATGAGGCCACATTTAAGTTAAGTGGCTCAGTTAATCACCACAATTGCACCTACTGGGCTCATCAGAACCCGCCTGTTACGGTTGAACACCACGTAAACTTACCAGTGGTTAACAGTGTGGTGTGGATTACCAGCGTTAGGCGTAACTAGACCATGCTTTTTTCGAAAACACAGTCAATGGTCTCGTTTATTTGAACGTGTTGCAAGAATCTAGCGTGTCACGCATTCGAGAGCAATTTGGAGATGAGGAGTTTTATTTCCAGCAAGATGGAGCAACTCCCCACTACCATCGTAATGTGAGGACCTATCTTGACGAAAATATCCCTAACAGGTGGATTGGGTGAAGAGGTGGCACTACATCTCCCCTACGTTCACCAGACCTCTCACCTACACGAGGGCTATCTGCGTTAGCCGTCCCTAATGTAACAGTGTAAGATTTAGAGGGAAAGAAGCTAGTTTCCACAACCCACCGCCAATTCTTGCGTTACTCTTTTATCCACAAATAGTCGAATTGACCGTAATATTATAACACCCCCACGACTGAAAGGGCGAGCATGTTCGGTGTGACGAGGATTCGAACTCGCTACCCTCAGATTACGAGTCGAGTGTCTTTACCACCTGGCCATGCCGGGCCTGGTTTTCTCATCGAATGAGTGTATGCTGTTTAAATTAGATATAGTAATTTTATTCTCGAGATCTGATTTGTCTAGAACGACAACAGAAGAAAAATAACAAACATCTAAATCTATTTTTTTATCCCTATATTGATAGTGTTGTTCAACGTGTAACCTTATTAAACACAAAACACTATAACACAGACTACTAGTCAAAACGGGGAAGCAGTATAGATTTGTAAATAAAAATAATTTCCGATTTTGACTGATTTAACAAAATATACCCAGAGTTGTGATACTTTCGTATCGGCCTGGCATGGCCAGGTCGGTTAAAGCGTTCGACTCCTCATCTTAGGGTCGAGGGTTCGAATCCCCCCTCACACCGAACATGCTCGCCCTTTCAGTCGTGGGAGTGTTATAATCTGACGGTTAATCCCACTATTTGTATTGGTAAAAGAGTAGCTCAAGAGTTGGCAATGGGTGATAATGATTAGTCGCTTTCTCTCTAGTCTTTCACTGTTAAATTAGGGACTAGTAACGCGTGAAGTTAAAACTAAACTTATATTCTACAACTTAATGAGTCTCTATTAGGTTTGAAGGCTGTTAATGCTTGAAAACCGCATTTCCATACCTGTGATGGGCACGACCCAGATATCCCGTTATTTAGA
Organism: Tachypleus tridentatus; assembly: GCF_004210375.1. NCBI lineage: Eukaryota > Metazoa > Arthropoda > Merostomata > Xiphosura > Limulidae > Tachypleus > Tachypleus tridentatus. The sequence continues at coordinate 88,309,480 of NC_134831.1, forward strand.
CTGCTTCCCCAGCGGCACAGCGGTATGTCTGCGTACTCCCACCGCTAAAAACTGGGTTTCAATACCCGTGGTGAATAAGCACAGATAGCTTATTGTGTAGCTTTGTGTTTAATCACTAACACGCAAAACACTTAGAATGAAATTGTTTACTTAGTTTGTAAATCACTGCAGCTAAGTTTCTTATTATTCAAAACTAGTAAAAGAAGCGAATTACTTTAAGATGAACCAAGAAAACAAAGCGTATAACATTTACCAATACAAATTCATACTACAGGGTGAATTTAAAGAAACCCATTATTGGAAATGATTATATCTTAAATAAGTAATACTTGTTCTAGGGGAATTATGCTTCACCAGATAAGAATATTGATATTTATTTGTACAGGTACAAGATGACTCAAAAACTGTCTTAGAAAGTGTTTAATATACCTTCTGTTATTCTTTATGAGAAGATAAAACCGAACCCTAAATTAAGACACTGCAAGTATTATCTATCCTGGACAATTTTCATTGATACACTGAATAACGTAGATAGATCCTTAAAATCCCCTGGCCTGATCCTCACAATACCCCATAATAAAAATAATGCCAGTCTGTTAGAGAAGCTCCCTGCCCTCTCAGTGGCATAGCGGTATGTCTTCGGACTTACAAAGCGAGAATCCGTGTTTTGGTATCCTTGTTGGGCAGAGCACAGATAGTCCATTTGTTTAGCTGTGGACGTAATTACAAACTGTTGGAAAAGCGATATAAGTATACAATGTAATGTGGTTTTGAAGCACGCTGTGCTAGGTACGAGCCTTCGTGATATGCCCCGCATGGTCAGATGGTTAGGGCGTTCGACTCGTAATCTGAGAGTCGCGAGTTCGAATCACCGTCACACCAACATACTTGCTCCTTCAGCAGCAGAGGCGTTATAATATTACGGTCAATCCCACTTTTCGTTGGTAAAAGAGTAGCCCAAGAGTCGACGGTGGGTGGTGATGGCTAACTGCCTTCCCTCTAGTTTAATACTGCTAAATTAGGGACGGATAATGCAGTTAGCACTCATGTAGCTTTGCGCGAAATTAAAAGAAACAAACCAACTTTTCATGACTAAAGCTTTTTTTTTTTTCAATATGCCTTTGGTAAAACTGGGTTATTTTAGGAAAAGTAACTTTTCAGAAACGAGCAGTGTACTCATTGTATTCACACTGTACGAAGAAAGTTTCCCGAAATTACATATTGGATCAACATTTAGCAATAACGTTTTAAAGAAGAGCTAACACTAACTTCGGTTCACTTACTGGCAAATCAAGTGGTTTCTGGGGCGTATATGTGCGCGAGATCATAACAAAAATAGTTGTAATTCGTTGATATACATTTAAGATATGCTACAGTTAGCTTAAGTTATTTCTGATGATCCTAGGCTTAGGGGAACATGGAATTTGTTAAGTGTAAGTAATAGAAGACCCTAGAGATAAAAGTCGACACTGAATCAACCGAGTCACTGATTGAACAGTGATCTGAGTATAGCAGAGAAGGTTTGAACTTATTTCTTTCCTAACCAGATTTGAGATTCACAAACAGCGTTCGAAATCTAGATGTTTGGTTATCTCTTTGTTTGTCAGAATAAAACAATAACTATCGTTCGTGTAAAGTTGAAACTCGCATGATTAAAAGGAAATCTTTCCCAGAATAGAAGAAGCGTTGTCAGTTCATATATACACTCAATCATAAGTTGGATGCAACTAGTATGGCTATTAAAATAGAAAACTTTAGATACACATCGGGAATTGGACATTAAGCAACGATGAAGTTCGCTCTTCACAAATATGCTTCTGATACACAACTCACTTTTGTACATGCTTAAATACACAGTCGTTTTCCTATAGTGAGAGAAATTGTTGACGAAACTGGATTCGTGTTTATAATTCGTGTGAAAATCTTATTTTGAGATTGGAATAAACTTGAAGGTATGGTTAGTTTTATAATCATAAACTCTATGCTTGATTTTGAGTTTACGTAAATTGCCGTTTTATGGAACGTGTTGTTTGTGGACAAAAAAAATGTTTTAAATTTGCTCAAACAAAATAATAAATTTGTAAGAATACCCAGGTCTGGCGTAGCCTCTATGGTGTTAGACTGCAGACCGATGACCGATGGGTCCGTGATACAAGACATGATGCCTGTAAACACGCTCAACATTTTCAGCTGTGGATGTATCGTACAGTTAACAGTAACTTCCGTTATTCGGTACAAAGAACTGAACAAAGCCCTTGTGGCGGCGGTTGTTGTAGGTTTGTCGTTATTTGAAAATTAGTGACATAGTTTCTGACCTGGCCATCTAGTCCATCTACTCACGAGGTAGGTATCTAACGTGTATACTTTCAAGAACTAAAGCTTCAGTACACGTTTTAAGGAATACTGACTTATTTCATTAACATGGAGAGAGACGAAATCAGTCATACATTTCACAACTTTAAGAAACATGGACCATTGATCGTGTTTTATTCAGGAACCAGAAAGAGTTCCAATAACTTTGGTGTTTCTATTCCAATAAAATCAAAGTTTGTACAGGTAGTAGGGACATAAACAGAGAGGAAAACATCTATGACTGTTAACCTCACATCATACCAGAGATTGTTTCCTTTTAGTTCCTGATATATAGGATACAAATAACTTTTATCTTCTTTATGAAGGCTACCTTCTGCTGAATGTCATCTGTTATGTTGTACATCTATGTAAGCTGAATACGTTCACCAACAGCCCAAAGAGCCATCTGTGGGACCACAAATGACCTATCCAATTTCATTGAGTATTTCACTTGCATGGTTTCGAAACACAGTACTGATAAGACCCAGGAAATTGTCAACTAGAACAGTAAGACAAACAGTCAACCTTTTCTTATTGCTGTCTACGGAATTTTTTATCGCTGATATTTATATATCTATGTGTGTGAGGCTTATTGTGTTACCAACAGTTACAGGTGATCCCACTTGATTATAGAAGTACATTATGCAAATATAATAATAAGTTGGAAAACAACGATTTATGATCATAATGAAGCGGTTTATTTTGGTGAATTATACGACACGTTTCGACAGAACACTAGTTTGTTTTCTTTAGGCAAGATCTGTAGGATTCTAGCGCATTATACAGTCTATACACAGTAGTCACTGTGCAGTTTTCTCTGTTAATAAATATATAAATGTACAGTGACTCTCCGAACACCCTGTAGTATAAAATATTAATATCAATAAGTTGCACGTGTTCTTAATATACTAACAACTTCAAGTTGAAAAATGTCACGGATCATATCCAAGAAGACAAACCAAAGTTGTGTAAAAACGTTTAGAATATTTTTAAAATATGTATCACCTAAAGGTTCTTATAAATCGTTTTGCCAACTTATTACTAGGCCCGGCATGGCCAGGTGGTTAAAGCACTCGACTCGTAATCTGAAGATCGCGAGTTGGAATCCCCGTCACACTAAACATGCTCGTCCTTTCAGCCGTGGGGGCGTTATAATGACTCGGTCAATCCCACTTTTTAAATGCCCCCCGCTAGTAATGCGGTAATTTTACGAATTTACAATGCTAAATTCAGGGGTTCGATTCCCATCGGTGGGCTCAGCAGATAGCCTGTTGTGGCTTTGCTATAAGAAAAACACACGCTTATTGGGCGTAACTTTTCGGCGTATTTTATGTAAGTTGCTAAATTATTATTCGTAAACTAGAATAATTTACATAATTTTCGTCCAGCCGACATGTTTTCCACCAAGTTTTTAATATATTAATTTAGATTTTTGTTAGTCGTAGGCAGCGTATCATGAGGAGCCTGGCATGGCCAAGCGCGTAAAGCGTACGACTCGTAATCCGAGGGTCGCGGGTTCGCGCCCGCGTCGCGCTAAACATTCTCGCTCTCCCAGCCGTGAGGGCGTTTTATGTGACGATCAATCCCACTATTCGTTGGTAAAAGAGTAGCCCAAGACTTGGCGGTGGGTGGTAATGACTAGCTGGCTTCCCTCTTGTCTTACACTACTAAATTAGGGACAGATAGCTCTCGAGTAGCTTTGTGCGAAATTCCAAAACAAACAAACACACACTTATTACTATAAGCTATCTTTTACTACCCAAATTAAAAACTTGTTTGAAAATACATTAAAACTGAAATCGAAATGGAATTGTAGTGAAATTTTATTTAACATTAAGACCAAGTTCGCAGGCCAACGTAAGGCTTTTGGAGAAAAAAAGATTAAGCCAGATCCACGACGACTGCAGTATGTTAGATACATGTACATGTAATTTTCTGTTTTTTTATTAACTGTAGCTCTAAAATTATCGTTTCATTATTGTACATAAATCTGAATTCCGAGATTGATTCTGACTTCTATTCTATTGTTTATATTATTATGCCTTAAAGAGTTAATTAGCATATTAATCATTTTGACATTATCTTTGTAATCCCTTGAATAATTAGATATCTTAATAGTTCCTATATTAAGCGTACATATCGGGTGCATAAAATATATTCAAATTAAACTCATAAGCTACGACTTCTAGATACACCAGAATCCCACTAACCTTATAAGTTATGGCTTCTAGATACACCAGAATCCCATTAACCCTATAAGTTATGGCTTCCAGATACACCAGAATCGCACAACTCAATACAATCAGTAACTTAAACCTCTCTAACCATTTTCTTAATCGTATGTGTTTTGTACGTCACACCTGACTTATTGGAGAGTATAAATTGTTGAGATAACAAGAGTCTATTAATTATGAAAATTTGAAGAAAATTAAAACAATCACTTATCAGAAATAGTAAAATTTAAACTATTTATAGATAGTATTGGTATGCTCATTGTTTAAGTTTATTTATATATATATTTACTTTGGAGAAGTAAACGTCTTGTCATCTCGCCACACAGAATTTTGAAAATCACCGAAAAAAACAAAAAAGAAAACGGGTTCACGTTTCATGTTTTTCATTAAATTTGTGGCTAATTTTCTTGAAGAATAAAAAGAAGTGATTAACAAAATCAAATAAATTTATGGTATCTAAGAAACGTTCTAGAACATAAATAACACATATAGTTATTCTCAAGTAACGCCCCCTACAGGAGTATACGTAATGAACAAACTGTAGCACCTTAAATGTGTCACGTCTCACCCACCTATCAAAAAGCACGGAACTAACCAGGCCATCTGTGATGCCATAACTCATCACTTAATGTGTACTTCCACAGTAGGTGGGGGGAGTTTTGAATATGTTTCTATTACATTTTTTTTCATACAGGCAGAAAAGCTCAGCATCTAAGGTAAGAAGTTTTCAGACTTAAGAGGAGCACTTAATGAAGCACTTAATGAAGCACTTAATGACCGGAATACGAGTGTCATCCTGTATTCATGAAAAAACAACAGAGATGCACAGCTACATCTCTGAAAATGACAACCGACAGACGCGTCTTTTCTGAGAGTTTTAACTTCATTAACGATTTACAGCTCTGGTCAGTTTGTCAAGAGCATTTATAGACCCACCAGGAAAATTTCTCCAACCTTCCTGACCTCTC